>NC_081791.1:25603351-25605851 GCF_963082965.1 Carassius carassius | reverse complement strand
GTGTACTGAGTGGCTGTTACTGTTTACCAAGTCAACCCTCAAGTCATTATGATATTGTGGTTTTTAGATGTGGATTGAATCCTTGATTGTCCGAAAGATTAATTATAATTCTAAGTGACCAAGTAACCCTAAATAAGTGATGTGACATTCAGCCAAGTATGGTGACCCATACTCAGAATTCATGCTGTGCATTTAACCCATCCAAAGTGCACACACACAGCAGTGAACACACACACACACACACACACACACACTGTGAACACACACCTGGAGCAGTGGGCAGTCATTTATGCTGCGGTGCCCAGGGAGCAGATGGAGGGTTCGATGCCTTGCTCAAGGGCACCTAAGTCGTGGTATTGCCGGCCCAAGATTCGAACCCACAACCCTAGGGTTAGGAGTCAAACTCTCTAACCACTAGGCCACGACTTCCCATAAGAGCAATAACTGTTGCAGTGCTTGGCTGACATACTTTAGTTTGTTTGTTTACCACATAGTGACACCCTGGCAGCTACACAACTACACTAGAAACATCCCAACATGCCCTAGCAACCTAATTGCAACAGTAGAAACCACGTTGAACACCCTAGCAACCACATAGTGATTCTAGAAGCCACCCAATCATCAGGCCTAGATTTGGTACAGAAACACCAAAGTAGATTTTTAGAAGAATTTGTTAATGGTTCTGGATCGTGCAAATGCTTGGGAGTTGTGTATGGTAACCAGGGTGTTGCTAGGATGTTTTTGTGGTTGCTAAAGTGTTGCTACAGTATTCTGATTGGTTGCTTACTGTTTACCAAGACAACCCTCAACTCATTATGATTTTCTGGTTTGAGTTCCTCCTAAAATGTACTGATTCCCCTTAATGTGAGCAATAATAGTAGTGATGCTTGACCGACGTTCTTTATTTTCTTTATACTTGGATGTCAATCCAAGCTTGACTTGATTCAAGCACTATCTTCCTCGTACCTGATCTCCAGCAGGACCTGGGTGCCGGTCTGTCACAGACATGGTTATCCTTCACTACAGGCTGACCGAGGCATTATTCCAGTGGGGATTGTTTGACTAATAAGCATTTTCACTGCACAAGCACCGGCTCCAGTCAATGTTGTCCTGGTCCTGTAAAGGACACCTTGTTCATGGGGAGCCAGTGGACAGCATTAAATAAAGTGACTCATCTGTTAAATGCACTACAGTTTTACGGGAGAAATCAGCCAACTCTTTAAAGGGCAAAGAAATAAATGAACCTTTGAGATAAATTTCCATTCTTTACCATTTGCATTATATAGTAATATTAACCACCCAGATCTAATACCCAGAACCCCCTTCAGCCATACAGAACACCATAGCACAGCAGTGAGTTTTGCACTCACACGTAGCACTCACAATTAAAGAAAGAATACACAGATGTCAAAAAGTTGTAAAAACATGTAAATTCAGGTTGATTGGATTTGCACTCGTGCAGTTATGCATGAATGCCAAAACAAGCGTTCTGTATTTCTCTCCAGATTGCCGTATATGTTTCTGAAACACACTATTTCGCCCCGAACTGGCACTATTGGTCATCCGCAGGGATGCTTCTCTGAGTCTCTGACAAACGCCTTTCAGGATTTCGGGAGTCTATAATAGTGGTGTGCAGTACGGGAGCGTTTCCATTCATGTCACATAAGACAGGGTTTTGTAAGGTACAAAGCACATGAGGGACATGGTCATTTGAGAAACATCTGTCACTCCGGCACACAATAAAAGCACAGGGCCCCTGAGAGGACAAGCGGAGAGCCCCATACATCATCCTCTGTGTGACTGCTAAGCTAAGAGACACACATGATGTGGGCCGTTCAGTCACATCAGCCTGCGAAACACCGTTCTGGTGTCTACATAATTATGTGACAAAGGACTTGAGGAATACTGTGACTAAACATTATTGAAACAATCCGGGAATTGATATTGATTTACTTTGCGTTGGAAATAAAAGCGTAGTGTTCGATTCGGGGGCCCGACCGGGATGCACCGCAGGTATACGAGCACCGCTCCTCTCCTGTTGCCGCAGGCAAAGGCGAGACAACAGTGCATTGCATCTCTCTAGCTTTCTAATTCTCCTCCTCCCGGCTTAATTGAGAATTTGAACAAACAAATTAATCATTGCAGCCCATAAAAATGACAGGATTCATGCAGTAGCATTCTTCATTCGCTCTAATTTGTTGTGTGTTGTTATTGTCCCCCTCCACCCCCCTCTGCCGAGGCCTTTCTTCAACCCCCACAGCAGGTTCTATTTATTAATTTTTTTTTTTGTGCTGAATTTGCGAGTTTAGCCCTTATGAAAATTACAAATAGTTGTCAAGGTTAACGAGTTAATATTCTCATTCAATATTTATTTTATGGGCACAAGAGAGCGTCTCCCTTCGCCGCGTCCCACCGCAGGAGGAGGCTGGGTGTGTTAATCAAAATGACAAGGACAGTGTCCTTTTGATAATACCCTGAATCATCGAGAATAAAAAATGAA
>NC_081791.1:24558351-24650851 GCF_963082965.1 Carassius carassius | reverse complement strand
AGACTGCAGTATGTAGTGAACATTGTGCAGCTCCTAATCTACTGTGATATACGTAGCCAAAGTCTGTTTGTTTTTGCAGGTTTATTTGGCACATTCATGTTCATGTTCCTCACAGTTCCCCTGTGACCTTATTGGTCGGCTGAGCTAATGAATTTTCTGCCCGGCCAATCACCAGCCTCCTATCAGTCCAAAAACACCTGGTGTTCCTCATATCAGGCACACTGGATATCTGGATGCAGAGGTCTTTTTTAGCCCCTGGTGAAAGGTGCCCTTTCACAGTGATCCTGGATCAGTCTGCCTGCCCAGAGCTCAACCAGAGCAATTATGACTTTGTTGGAAAGTATTAAAAAGCAAATGCCTTTTTATTAGCAATGGCTGCAAAAACGAGGAAGCTGCTCATTTATTATGGACAGTTTTTCCCGATATCATTTTTTATACTCGGATATTACATTTGTGTGGTTTGGCCTTAGAGGATCTCAGTTACTGAAAGCAACAAACACATCTCATTACCTCATGGAGTTATTTATTCACATGGAACCAGTCGGTCTCTCAAGTCATTATCTTCATGGGATGTTTTTTAGAAAAGAATATTAGCCAAGTGAGAAAATAGCATTAGATTTAGGTAACACCTTCTGTGGTGCCTGTGCATAAAATGCATTATAAATTTAGGGGATATTGTTCTTCATATCTCAAAGTCTACTTTAGATCTACCGGCCATCTTTCAGGAATGTTGCAATATTTATGAATAAGAAATAAATATGTGTATCTGGCTTAAGCAATTTTTTTTTTTTTACTTTAGTGTTGGTTTTTGAAAGAAGTCTCTAATACTCACCAAGGCATACTTTATGTGATCAAAAATACAGTACAATTGGTCACATTGTGAAATATTATTACAAATAATAATGACTGCTGAAAATTATTATTATTATTATGATTTTAAAACATCATACTGACCACAAATGTTTAATGGTATATATGTGCCAACAGTAATAAGCAGTTAAAGTTATATTTAATGTATTTATATAGAAAAAGCTTATAATATAGAATTTTTTATTAGTTTGTAATTGAATTTAATATTAAGTTTGAATGTTCATTCGCCCCTAATATCAAATGACAGCATACATAAAAAATAATAGATAATATAAATATTAATATTACTGTATCACTTGCATCGTTACTGATTCTTTAAGCATTCAGGAATAATATGTGATTAAACGTAATTAAATATAATTTATAATTTAATTTTTTTTAAGTTTTCAACAAAATAATTAGAATATAATACATTATATACAGTATGAAAGTATTGTGAAAACAGCTGTAATACAATATATATCATGAAGAATTATGAGTGCTTTTTATACTGTACATACAGGCTTCATAAAAATGGAATTTGTTGATGACTTTGAGAATTTTCTGACATATCTTCATTCCTCCAGCTTCACTCAAGTGTGGACAGAGGTGATGGACGAACCAAATACATATTAAAAGGTGAGGGGGCCGGTTCGGTGTTCGTCATTGACAGCAGAACGGGGAACATCCACGTCACCAAACCCCTAGACCGTGAGGAAAAGGACCAGTACCGCCTTATCGCCACGGCAACAGACCGACAGACCGGCCGAGCCCTGGAGCCCTCATCCCAGTTCATCATCCGTGTGCAAGACATCAATGACAACCCGCCTCTGTTCCTGGGCGGCCCGTACAGCGCCACCGTCCCTGAGATGGCCAACATTGGTACTGCGCTTGGCTTCACACACACACAAATGCCCTCTGACTGCTGTCAGCTGTGTTTGGAAGAAAAGACGGAGGTTCACATGCTCATTGAACCTTGAGTTTGTCAAAAAAATATATCTTATTTCGTCTCGCTCTCTCTCTTTCCTTAGGCACATCGGTTATTCAAGTGACAGCCACAGATGCTGATGACCCAACGTATGGGAATAGTGCCAAACTTGTGTATTCAGTGATTCAAGGCCAGCAGTACTTCACCGTGGACCCGCAGTCAGGTGTGTGTTCGGTTTAATTCTTTATGATTAGATATGCAATATTTTTCATTTTCAAAGGGTGATGAAATGCAGAACTTTTATTTTATGTCTTTCAAGGTTAGTTTATAAAGGACCAATTTTACCAACAGTTTGCATCAACGCAGACCCTCTTTTGGCATCAAAAGTGTGGTATATAATATTGACGGCTAGTAGCTGACATAGGCACAGTGGTCCAAATTTAAAATAGTGGAGAGAGTTGTTTCTCCCGCTCCTCCTCCTTAGACTCAATGCTCATGCAGGTTGCCAGATTGAGGACATGCGATAGGAATGACAATGAAATCCGTGCACACTGTAAATTGATGAGCTGATTTATCCGTCTTGTCCATTTCAGGGGCCGGTTGCATAAAAGGTTTAGACTAATCTTAACAGTTAATCATCTATTTTTTTTTTAACTGGCCCATTTTTTTTTTTTTTTGATTACACTAAAATATAAGACTGATTTGGTTAACTGCTAATTGGTCAAATTAGTAGAGGCTAAGTTTATGCACATAGCTCCAGTGCGCTAATTTTCCATTGTTTTTCTGTGTAAACACATGCTAAACAGACGTATATGACAGTTGCATTTGTGTCTCACATATTTTGCAGCATCTCACGCATGCATTTTTACAATGCTGAACAGTGGACCAATCAGAGAACCCAGGAGGGGCATTGCAAGTTTTGTTTACAGTAGCAAATTGATATTTTATTTGATGTCAACATGACGGAGGAGGCATTTTATACTGTGCTTTTTTATAATTAAAGACACGTTCTGTGTGAATGGTCCTATACACTGTGTTTTCCACCAACTGGCAACCCAGGGTGACACATTTCAAAGTAGAATAACTGGTGTTAGCATTGTTTATCTGGGAAACAAGTACAGTATGTGAACTTAGCATGTTTCTTAAATATCTGCAGATATATTATGCTATTTTTAGCAAAGTCAAAAAATGATCCATGCAGTGAAACAGCAGTGATGAGAAGGCATGGATGAGGTTATTTTTTGCAGCTAACCTTATAGGAATAGTGCACCGAAAAATTAAAATTCTGTCAATAGTTGCTTACCCTCATGTCACTACAAACCTATAAAACCTTCATTAATCTTTGGAACACAAATTAAGATATTTTTGATGAAATCCGAGAGCTTTCTGGCATAAAGTCCATGTCGGTAGAAATCACGTTCTTGGGGCACATAGACCGGGCATTTTACCATCAGCAATTAATCCCCCCCCCCCCCCCCCACACACACACCGTGCACGCCACTGTCTACGCCCCCTCTTTTACAACATGTCATGCATTTTGATACTCAAGATGGCAAGCACTGTAACAGAGCAGTATATATTTGAGCCTGAGGCAGAAGAAACTGAACAATGCAACTCAACCACAACGATTGCAATGGTCTGTCTCAGCGTGGTAATTGCTTTTGCTTGCTTAATTTTCTGTATTTCAGTTTAAAAAAAAACTATTATTACTTGTTGTTTTACACAAGATGCCGCGTGTGCGTGGGTATGTACTGATTGCATTAGCAACACTCAAACAATGATACACTTGGTGTCTTCATGGTGTTAAATTCTGGTTTGATGTTTATAACAAACACTGTAAAATTAGAAATAAATGTATTTACCTGCATTGTCACTTGAAATGTAAAGAGAAAACAAAAACGTTATATTTTAGTTGCTCAGGCACATCATTTAAAAAAAAATTCAGCCATGCATTTCCGTTAGTTACAAAAGATTTCTATTTTTCAATTTTATTTATTTTTCATATAAATGCTGTTCTTTCTGTTTATCAAAGAACGCTGAAAATTCAGCTTTGCAATTGCAGGAATAAATTACATTTTAAAAAATTTTTATAAATCAATTAATAAATATATTTATATATAAATAATAATCATCATCATTATAATACTTTTTTTAATGTTTTTATATTTTCTTTTATTTTTTGGATCAATTGAATGCAGCCTTGGTGAGACAAAAACATAAAAAATGTATAAAAACCTTTAACAAATTTACCAAACAAACTTCATACTTATCTCAGAAGATTAATAAAAACACTTTTTTCTGTAAAAAATGATGACACAGGCAAAATATATTTGATTGGTTTGTGTTTTCAGCATATTTTGACTCTATGTTCCCTAGCTAGATAAAATTATCTTGGTCAAAAAATCAGCAGGATCAGCAACAAGGGTTTTCGAATTCATCACAGAAAACCAAAGATTTATATTTTGCAAGGCATGAAGACAATAAATGCATGTACAATAAATGTACAATATTCACTGGCATGTAAGAACAAGTGACAGTTCCATCCACTGTAATATCTGTCTGACCCATCAGAAGCAGTCAGATCTGTATTCTGCTAAAGTTTCTGTGAATGAAACTCAGGGCAGGACAGCAGTGCGAGGTGTAGGATGTTCAATGTGATGCCTTTTAATTCTCTCGTTTTACCTAATTACTTTACTGGCATGAAAGTTGCTCAGTATTGCCAAAGCAAAGTGATGTTTGCTCTGAGTGATCTGTTCCCATCACTGTCTCTCTCGGCAGGTATCGTGCACACAGCAGTGCCTGACATGGACAGGGAAGCTCAGGCGCAGTACCAGGTGGTGCTCCAGGCAAGAGACATGGGTGGCCATCAAGGGGGTCTGACAGGGACCACCACTCTCACTGTGCACCTCAGTGACGTCAATGACAACCCGCCCCGCTTCACTCAAAGTGAGTCACACATCAAGCCCTGCTCCAGAACAAATAAAAACCCAGTCTAATCTAGTCTGTCTACTCTAGTCCACAATTCATTCTGTTGAAAATATTCTATTCTGTTGTAATCTATTCTTGTTATCTGCTGGACTTTATTACACTGCTTATCTGTCCTAGTCTAGTCTACTGAGCTTTGTTTTATTCCAGTTGTCTAATCTGGGCAGATTTAGTCGAGTCCAGTTTAGTGTACTTTGTTATGTTCTAGTGTAGTTTATCTCTAATGTACTAAATTTTACTATTCTATAATATACTATTCTATTCTGTTCTGTTCTGTTCTATTTTGTTCTATTCTGTTATGTTCTGCTCTGTGAGGGATGATATCTAATCTAGTCTACTATTCTATTCTATTGCAATCTTTTATATTCTATTCTATGAAGTATCATTTCTAATCTAGTCTACTTCACTATTCTATTTTGCTTTACTTTATGACTCTATTTAATTTTATTGTAGTTGTCTATTCTAGACAGGTTTAGTCTAGTACAGTTTAGTCTACTTTAGTGTTATTTTCTAGTCTAGTTTATCTCTAATCTACATAGTTTTCTATTCTATTCTATTCTATGAAGTATCATATCTAATATAGTCTATTCCACTCCACTATTACATTTTTTCTTTCTTAGTTGTGCTTTAATCTGCTTTACTTTATTACTCTATTTAATATTATTTTAACCTCTCCTAGTCCAGTTTAGTATACTCTGTTATGTTCTAGTCTAATTTATCTCTAATCTAATTAGTTTTACAATTCTATTTTATTCTATGAAGGGTCATATATTATACTCTAGTCTACTCCATTATTCTATTCTATTCTATTCTATTCTATTCTATTCTATGAACAACCACATCTAATTTAGTCTACCCCACACCACTATTCTATTCTATTCTATTCTATTCTATTCTATTCTATTCTATTCTATTCTATTCTATTCTAGTGTTTGCTGTTCTTCTCCCATCTGTGTTGTCTATTCTAGTCTAGTCTATTTATTTAATTGTATCATCTCATTTAATCTGGTCTAGTCTGACCTGATCTATTCTGCTATACTGCACTGTTTTATTTAATTTTTTCTAGTATACTTGTTCTATTATAATGATCTAATCTGGTCTGGTTTAGTCTAGTCTTGTCTACTCTGTCTGTTCCAGTATAGTATAGTCTAGTCAACTTAACTTTCTTCTATTCTATTTTAGTACACCACACTGTTTATTCTCTAGTCTGGTGTAAGTAACTTTCTTTTCTAGTCATCTAGTAATCTGTTTTAGTTAACTAATACTAGGTTATTATTTAATTGGTTATTATTAATTGACATAAAGCTTAAATTCAGTGAAACATACGTATTAAATGAAAAACAAATGCCTCGGCAACTAACTGAAATAATATTAAAGTCACCAAAATTGCAAAAAACAAAATATAAAATATAAACAAAAAAAAAAATTGGAGCTAAATAGATATAATTAAACAAACCTCTATTATGATCTGGTCTACTCATATTCTGGTCTTGTATAGTGTCCTCTGTTCTGTTTCAGTCTTAGTCTAGTCTCATTTATTTTCCATGAGCTCTCTTTCAGAGCATATAAACTCTGAATTCAATAGCTATTTTGTTGTGAAGATCAAAGAGTCTCAGTGTGGGCTCTTTATATCCCCGTCAGCATACACCCTTTCCATTAGTTGCTCTAATGACACGCAGTGCACTGTTTGCTAACATCACAAGTGCTGTTTCCACGTCCACGGTCAGACTAACCAGCAGGAAGAGAAGAGAAGTGGGCGTTCAGGTTTGTGTGTGACATGATGTAACCTTTTGAAATAGATTCATGCTTTATTTCTCTTCTACTTTAAATCACTTGGCCCTATTTTCCTGACTGCACTTCTGTCCAATTGTTAGCCACAGAAAGCTTATTACACACATACTATTCATGCTGCGGATGCTGTCTTATTGCAGTAATTGATTGACAGCTCAAAGACGCGAGTGGTGGTTTGGAGACTGTGGGCGTGATGTCAGAAGATGACACATGAGGGGCTGACTTGCGTCTGCTGAATTATATTCTGTGTGATTGGGATGTGATCTTATCAGTTGTACACAAGAGAGTCATGACTTACACAATTACTTAGCTGCATAAATTCAATCGCCAGTCTGAACTGTTCGAAATGGATTATTTCCCTAGAAATGTGCTGAATATGATGGTGTATCATATTTGTTGCGCTTCAATAATATATTTACTTCTGTTCATCGACTTCCTGAATCAATCCCTCTAATCACAAATGCTCAAGCCACCTGTTGTTTGTTTCTCTTACAAAGAACAGCATGAAATGTATAAAAGCTGGTTTAGTACACTGCACCGTTTTATTCTAGTTTACCGAACCTTGTTTGATTCTAGTCATCTAAGCTGGTCTGGTCTAGTTTAGTCCAGTCTAGTGCAGTTTGGTTGTAAAAACTAAAACTATTATTTAAAAACATGAAATAAAGCTGAAATAAAGTAATAATAATAATGACAAGCTTATGTAAAACATAGAAACAAGATATTTGTGTGTGTTTTACATATCCTTGTTTTATTAATGTTGCATGTTGCCTCCTTAAACATCATTAAACACTTGTGATAGTTTGTGTTTGAGTCCGCCAGAAAAGTTGAATGTCAGCTTTAAGACATTAAGTATGGGGAGGAAGTCAAATGTGCAGAGCATGCTGGGAAACCAAAGAACAGAGACATTTTGATGTTCAGGGAGGCGACATACAAAATTATATGTCAAAAGTGTGTGATCTTTTGAACAGGGTTAACGATTGGTAGATCAGGGCCAGGTTTCCCGATAACAATTGATCTTAGAGCTTAAGAACGTTTTTTTTATGAGTCATTTTGTGATCGTTCGTTATTGTTTCACGTGCGTTTCCCAAAAATGCACTTAACACAGTCGCACGTAGCTGTGATTTAAGTGCTACTTAGGAGTCGCTGTCCGTTTGTCAAGTGCTAAAATGTCACCTTATAGAATGGCTCGTAATTGTAGTAAACAATCGTTTATTAACGTTAACCTAATGCTGCGTTCCAGACAGACAACTTGGATATAATAACTATAATACAATACAATATTATATTATATTATACTGTATAATATTATACTTTACATAATAATATATAATATACTTTATATACTTTATATATTTATATATTATGTTAGGTAAAAAATGTTAGCCTGAATGTACTACAAGTCGCTTTAGATAAAAGTGTCTGCTAAATCCATACATTTATTTACATTTATTTATTTATACACAGTATAGAGAGAGAGAGTGAGACGTTATTTTCGGGTCAAATACATAGTTGGTTTTCATGCACTTCAGCAAGACATTGACATATTTTTTCCCCCAGTCTTTGAATTGATTACTTATTTTATTCGTTTTTTTATTATTATATATATTTTTTCAGTCATCTAATTTAAATGTGTATTTCTATTTTTTCTGCCCTTTTTAATTATTTCATTTTTAAATTAATAAAAACAAAAAATAGTCATAAAGTGTACGATAAAGCACAATCAAATCCTTGTATATTATAATCACATTGCGCTTGATTCAAGTTAAAGGTGTAATTTGCCGATTGTCCTGCAGGTGACTGCATAAATCTGTCTTCTTACGATGCACTTAGGGCTTAACGATTACTCCAGAGCACTCGTAGATCTACAATGATTTTCAAGAGCCTGTCCTCCAACAAAAAATGACCATATAGGTCGTTTGTGCAAGCACCTTATTATGACCTATATTTACGTTTTAAAGTTAAGCAGCCTCTAGCGGGCATAAAAATAATGAAATGACATATTACGTCATTACCAATCAAAACGCACGTTTATTTAAATGCAATGTGTGGACTTTTTACACCAATCTCACAGTAATTTGTACATATTTTACTAGGTGGCTTATTCGTTCGAATGACCACACCTAACCCCACCCCTAAACCTAACCCTCACAGAAATCATGCTAAATTATGATTTATTGAGCATATACATTTTACGTGCACATCCGTTCTCTGGGATCGAACCCATGATAGCATGATTGCATATCATGGTATAACGCAATAATCTATCAACTGAGCTACACGAAACACAAATCACAGTGCAAATAAAAGAGTACAAAACATTAATATGAAAACGACCTTTTGCCGATAGGGGCGCAATTGTAGTATATGCTCTGATGGGTCGTATTTCAGGGATTTGGACAAATGACCTATACGAGCGTATTGGTTGGAGGATAGGTTGATTTTCAAGTGCTACTTAAGTTACGATGCTTTTGCGAAACAGACCGTAATATTAAGATCAGTCGTACGATCATTTTTACGAACTTCTTAGGCTTACGAAGCTTTTGGGAAACTCAGCCCAGATTAATTCACGAAACATTTTGTGATTTGTTCAATCATATTTTTTCTTGTGTCTGCTGATTCATACCTCAAACTCCATATTAGCCCCATAGGTTTGTGATTAATTAAGCAGCAGCTTGACAGTGAAAACTGTTTAACACCCAGTGAAGTGGTGAATTTTCCTCGTCTCACCAGCTGATTGAAACTCTGAATATATAAAAAAGACTGCAAATTAGTTACAGTTGGTTATTTTCTGCACATTTTAAAACCATTAAATTACTCTCACTGCCCCCTGGTCACTTAGGATTTTTTCTTATATAAAAAAACTTTATAAAGTTTATAATATATATAATAAAGTTTTAGTGTGGCAAATATCAAGTAAAAATCATAAAGTAATAACTTCATTAAAACCCATTCCTGCACAACCAATATCAAATATTAAAATGTTAAAACAGGGCATGACACACTTGGTCATGCTTAAAAATGAGCCTAAAAGCAGTTTCAAATGGTTAATTAAAAACTGGATAATGGAAAAAAGAGCCAGAGCATTAAATTGAAATATTTCCCCCAAAGTAGCAGTATGGGTCACTCCAAGTTTATTTATTTATTCTTGTTCAGTTTTTGGGGTTCCCTTAGCACTGATAACAGGACACATTTCTATTTTGTCTCTATTTAGATTCTCTTACTGAGTTTGTATTCTGATCGTCTACACTACAGCAGGGTCAGTCAGACGGTCAGTTGCTTGGACCACTTTCTCTCTTATACTTTGTTGTGTGTATGTTGTGACGAGTCAGCTGCCTCCTCCCTGATTATCATCGGCACCCCGTCCTAAATCGCCGCCCTTTATCAGGCTCCCGACAGGAGTGGGTGTGTGAGAGAGGAGGGGTGCTGGATGAGCCAGGGCTGGCGGCATGTGATGGGGCGCACCTGATGAAAATGGAGCCTCATCACCGCTGCTGTTTAAAAGCCCTACGCGCCCCTCCTCGGGAGACCGGTCTCTTCCCCGTGCATGCACACTGGGGAACACATTGTGTTTGATTCACTACGAAGAACCTGCTTGTGAAAAATTCATTGTATGTATACGTGCCATTTTTGATTCACGTCTTTGGAGAACTTTAGGAATGATTTGTTTGTCAATCTGATTGGTCGCCTTATGAATTTAAAGACTCAAGAGTCCTTCGTTTTGGAACCGGTTCATATGATTAATTCATTTGGGAATCGGTATAGCTTGGTCGCGCTGTACAGTATGTATTCGATTCTCAAAAAAGAACTGGCATAGGTTAAGGTATAACTACTTTGTTAGTATTTTGAGTTCTATGCTTTGTTTGATATTTTATGTGCAAGATTAATTTTAATTTTGACTGACTTGATCTTGTCTAGTTGAGCGCAAAGGTGCATTTTCCTACGACCCTGATCAATTTGTTTTGCGCTATTTAATATTTTGCCTTAATGTGGCAACGTAATCAAAATAACATTAATGCCCATGTAAAATAAAGTATTTTTCCTGCTACAAGGCAAAAGTACTACATCAGTTCAGTAACAAACTAGATATTACCTACAAAATTAACTTTTTGTAATGTCTATTGTTATTTTTTGTCACAATAATATCTTAAATTACCTTCATTTGTAAATTCTTCTAAGAAAATATAGAGATGTGCATTTAATTTGCAATTCATTTGATTAATTAATTTGCATTCCATGTAATTAATTCAATTAAATGTGATTGTTTGACACTCTAGTTTTTATGAGACACCCACTCTCTAATTGCCGTTTTTAGATATTGCACAA
Source organism: Carassius carassius (assembly GCF_963082965.1). Lineage (NCBI taxonomy): Eukaryota > Metazoa > Chordata > Actinopteri > Cypriniformes > Cyprinidae > Carassius > Carassius carassius. The sequence continues at coordinate 24,639,975 of NC_081791.1, read as the reverse complement.
GAGAGAATTAATTGGTTATAATGTCACACAGTGATATATAATGGCACAAGGGATAGAGAGCACACTAGCATGCTATTTCTGGCACATACAGTATAGCATAAATTTATGATATTCTGAATTCAGCCGATGTGCTCATTTGCACATTTAAGAGCCACATGATCACAGGAATGCTGGTTCAAATGCGACCTGCGTGTTCATTTTCTGATTCTGTTCTTCTTCTTTCTCTCTCTTCTTCCCCTATCCTATATAATAAAAGGCAAAAAGGCCTATAAATAAAATATCTAAGGGAAAAATGTTAGATAAATGTGTTAACTGTCTTTCAAAAATTGTGCTCTAAAACATATTTAATTCATCTCCTAAGGTAACACATTAAGTTAACACAATATCTTTGACAGTTCTAATAATGTATGAATAATAATTAAGGTGCATGCTAATGCTTTTTAATGCAGTGTTAAGTAAAATTGTGTCAGAAATTATGTCATCCAGAATCCCGGCCAGACTGTCACCTGTTATTTAACACAGATTTAACTAACCTAAACTACTGTTCAAAAGTGTGGGGTCGATAGAAGAAGAAATTAATACTTTTATCCAGCAAGGATGCATTAAATTGATCAAAACTGACAAGAAATTTGAATAATATTTCACGTTACTGTTTTTACAGTATTTTGGACCAAATAAATGCAGGCTTGGTGAGCATAACAGACTTCTTTTAAAAACATTCAAAAACTCAAACCTAATTTAACACATTTAATTGAGCATCTGACTGTGCATGTGCATAGCAAGACCAACCATGTTTAAGTTAAAAAAGCACAGTATATAATGACAATTTGTCTGATTTTTTTCCATATTTGAAATACGATCTTAATTTAGACGAACATTTAAATACCTTTTGGTGTTTCTCCATTGAATGAGCTATATAATCATGGCTGTAAAATAGCATTATAAATATAGTGCCAGAATAAACTGACTTACTTTAAATGGTAAATTCTGGTCTTGTAGCCTCTCTTAAAGAGTTAAATCAAGTGTTTTATATTAGAAAGCCATTGTGTAGAGTTGGGCCAGAACTGGAAAACCAGTGTACAGTGATTGTGTACGATGATCCTCTTAAGCGATTCAGCGCTCTGCAGGATCTGACAGTGATCACAGAGAAAACAAACAAGTCGCTGATCATCTCAACCACATCCTGTGTGCCTCTCAGGATGCTGTGCTTTATTTCCAGGTCTGGCTGATGTGTTAAGGACGTAGTGCCCTGACTCTCAACAGGAGCCGATTCACAGTGTTGTAAATAGTGTCACTAAATCTCTCAAACAAGCCTTGCACCCACTGACCCGTGATCTGTGACTGTTTTCATTCTCAGCGCAGCTCTTTCCAAGCGCTAAAAACCCCTGCGCTGTGTGTTTGAAGGAAATATATAAAAAGCGTGGTTTGGTGTCTTGGGCGTAGGGAGCATCTGTGTGTACGTGTGTATGAAATATTTGATGATTTCTATGAAGATAAGACGGTTGCGGTATGTGCTGTGTGTGTGAGATATCAAAGTCTGAGAGGTGAGAGTGAGTGACTGTGGATTTGATAAGGCTTATGGGTTTCTGTCAGTCCATATCTGTCGGCTTTAATAAATGCGTGTGTGAGTGAGTAAACAAAGCCCGGAGCTGTTCGCACCGCTTGAGTCACCTCTGAGCTAGAGAGGTCCAGTGAGTTCCAGTGAGACTCGTAACTCAACATGGCCCCCCGAGTTAGACAAGTCAGCTCATTTTGGCGATACAAATCATCATCCAGAACTGTTCAGACTCGACTCGACCGAGCTTCTGTAACACCTGCAAAAAACCTGGTCTAAAAGACTGACAGGAACATTTTTATTTTTTGTACGATTTTGTACGACGCTGATAAAAAGGCACAGATGCCAACAAACTGGGTGATTCCCCTGGTTTTTGAATGCTGAAGTTTCTGAAGTTTACAGAAAAGATTAGAATGCTCGTGTTTGTTGGAATTGCCGGGTTTGACGCTTGCTTGTTTTCCACCTCGTTAGTCAGAAACAAGGAGACACGCAGCATTGTTTGCACCAACAAAGATACAGAGAAGACTTCTTCTCCTCCTGTGGACCCCATAAAACCGAAATTGGAGGTTTGTAGCTTTTAGTGTGTGTGTGTGTGTGTGTGTGTGTGTGTTTGTTAGCTCTTTACACTCTTAAAAATAATGGCTTCTAATGAGGGGTTTTCACAGCGATTCCGTAGAAGAATCATTTATGGGTTCCCCACAGAACATTTCAGTAAACAGTATTTAAAGGAATAGTTCACACAAAATTTTTACATCTGCTGACCTTTTTACTCACCTTTAGGTCATTCAGTATGTAGATGATTTTTTTCTTCATGCATTTCTTTCAAACACACACCCTTCGCTTTGATGGACTATAGTCATGTGGATTACTTGTGGTTTGTTGTGATGTTTTTATCAGGTTTTTAGACTCTTATTCTGGCAGCACCCATTCACTGCAGAGAAACCATAGGTGAACAAGTGATGTCATACTACATTTCTATAAATCTTTTCTGGAAGAACTTTTTAATAATCTAAATAAACTTTTTTCACTTTAAAGAACCTTTTGCGCAATGGATGTTGTATAATGAACTTTTAACAGATGTTTAACATGTTCTTTTTATTTCTATCCTGGGAAAATGGACATCAAATACTATCACTGACTAGCAAGTATCAAATCCTAGTTTGGCGTTTTATCTTTAACCTTGTCATATGTGGGTGTTTCTACAACTTCAGACACTTTAATGTTGAGACTTTTGACCATGCATTCATCACTTATAGTTCAAATGTCTTTATGTGTCCTTTTTATTGTTTTCCCCTCATCGCAAACCATATTTAATAATCTAAACAAAGAGGATCATGTGACACTGAAGACTAGAGTAATGATACTGACAATTCAGCTTTGCATCACACAAAATAAATTACATTTCAACATATATTCAAATAGAAAACAGTTCTTTTAATTTGTAATAATATTTCACAATATTACTGAATGCGCTGTAAATTGTGAAATATTATTGCATTTCATCCGTGGGACTAGTGATGTGCCCTACCAAGTACACTCAAACAGTAAAAGAGTATTTAAAACTGCTGCAGGGACCCATAGCTAATGATTAGTGATATTTATTCCAAACACAACAATGATTGTTTAATGGCCATCGCTACAAAGATTGACTCTCATAAGCCCACAGAGGAAGGACTAGAGTATCATAGTGCATATCATAATTATGAAGTAGATTATGGTGTTGATGAATCTGGCGACTATTATCACCGTGCCAGAGATAATGATAATCTGTGTTGCGTCTCTTTCAGAAGGCTTCGGCCTGTCTGTAGAGTGCCACGGCTTCCATCAGCCTTCCCTACAGATCCTCTCTTCAAAATCCACGCGATTAATATTTTATTTAAAGTTCAGAGCTTTCCGCATCAGTACGCAGCAAAAACGCAGCTGAAAAATACAGCTTGGAGACACACAATACGTCTTCCACCCTCTCCCTCCCTCCCTCCTACATGAATACATACTCTCTGCCTTTCTGTCTTTCGCTTTCTCTACCTATTTTCCCTTTCGTTTCCCGGCTCTCCTGCTGCCATTTCCTCTTTTGTTCTTTCTATCTCTCCCCTAATCTCTCCTCATCCCTTTCTCCTCCTCTGAATAATACACAGTGTTAATACACTGTGCAAAGAAGCCATATTGTATTCCCACAGTGTGTTTCTGTGATCATCTTCTCTTGGCTGCGCTCAGCTTTAATGAATGTTAGGAGTTATTAGCTGGCACAAACTGCCTCTGGTGAATCACACTGTCTCAGCCTTTGTTGTTTGCGTGATTCATTTTCTGTTTTGGAGCAAATTTGGCTCTTAAAAGAAGCAAGGAATCATCAATGTCCTGCTTTATATTTCTATAACACTCTCTTTTTTTGGATCTTTCTTATTCTGCCTCTCTGATATCCTCTTTCCAAAAGCATGTTTGGAATTTGTGGAATTAATAATTAGTGTTTTTGCAGCGAATACTGTAGTGATGCTCCTCAAACATTCTGTTTCTAAAACTAAGGCAATTATATCTATCTATCTATCTATCTATCTATCTATCTATCTATATATCTATCTATCTATCTATCTATCTATCTATCTATCTATCTACTGTAACAAATAGATGTTGTACGTGGCGCTTTTATCACACTTACTGTTACTCATATTTAAAATTAGGGATTGATCCAATAAAAATAAATAATCTAAAAAAATGATCCATTTGTGGTACATGCATAAATGATTATGGATCAGAATATCACTCTTTTGACTTGATTCAGTAAGCAACCACCCAAAACACCCTAGAAAGCAGATAAAGTTAGCTGAGAACCACTCAGAGCTCTTTGGAAACACATTTGTTTTTGTTATGGTGATTGATCATGGTATAAGATCTGATGCGTGTCTCTCGTGTGAGATGAGAAACACTTTTCATTCTCATATGGAATGCAGTAGATTGCCTGCGTTATTTGCGGGCTCTAATTAGGTTTAAACAGACTCAGGCAGGTTTTCTCTTTTTAGAGTGTTATTTTTGGCCCGCGATATAGCTGCCGCACAAGAAGACAGAAGAGCCGGTTATTAAACTGTCTTATAACTACAAAAAAAAAAAAAAACTGTGAGAACAAAAGGCAAGGCATGGCTTCCTTTGCAGTGTCTTTATTATATATATATAAAAGTCTAGTTTAGGATGGAGGTCAGATTGATTGTATGAATGCCTTACGCATATAATGAGTTTAATGATGATGTTCTAATTTTAGTGTTTTTGCCTGATTATTTTCTACACCATCTCTGTTTCCTGCAGGTATGTGGTCATTTTCTGTCTCTGAGCTGGCCATCCCCGGGGTGGAGATCGGTCGTCTGTCGGCAACAGATGCAGACCTGGGTGAAAACGCTCGGATGGATTTTATGATTGTGGACGGAGAGGCAGGGGACACCTTCAACATAACTGGATTGAACCAGGAGGCTGTGATTTTGTTAAACAAGGTGGGAGTGGAGAAATGGAAATAACTACAGTACTGTAATATTGTTTTCTTCCATACATTCCCAAATCAGAAGCAAATCCAATTTTATGCTGTATCTGACTCAGAACTGTTCAGTTGTTCGTCTTAACAGTAAAAAACGCCCAAGTAGTGAATGAGTGAGCGGCTTCAGACACAGCAAATGTTATATGAATATGCATATAAGCAAAGATAATGCCAACCTTTCCCGTTTTCTGTCTTTTTTGCCTTTACAGCATTCTCTCCCATTGTTAGACATCATATTGATGCTTTCATTACTATGGCAACCAATGTAGCTGCACCACATATGGATTAGATTGACCGTCTAAACTCAGCATCTAAAATTCAATTTCATTACTTGCAAAATGACAGTATTAGTCTCAAAGGATGCATGTAGCAAATAGGCAGCATTAGAAAAGCTATAGATTGGAGGATGGGTGATTTTGAATGTGGCTAGCAACTGCATAACAACTGGTGTTATTTTAGTTGTATGTATATTCTATTATAGTGTTTTTTATATAGTATTTGTATTTTATTTATAGATTGAGGGCTGGGCTCTTCTGAGAGTGCAATGCAAAACCTTAGCAACACCCTGACAACTACCCAGAGCACTCAATCAACTGCATACCAACACATTAAAATTTTTGTTGTAATGCACTGTCAAGCGTGACTCGTATAAAGTGAAATGCTTTAGTTGTATTTAAGCAGTATTTATTCAGAATAGCGAAAGGGCAAAGTAAAAAGCAAAGTAATAACAAAGAAAGAAGTTCCAGCGGAATAAATCGCAAATGAGTTAAATTGACTCTGAGTTGAAATGTAAATGAGGATAATCTGCAGCTCAAATGTCTGCCAGCAAACATGCATATTAGCGCCGACGGAAAGAGAATTTAACCTGCGGCCCCCGGAGAGACCTCATCACAGCTCACAAAGGCAGCTGTTATTTAAATAAAATCTTCACAGGGACTGAACATGTGCATTTCATATAAAAGGACTTTGTGTGATGGTAAGTCACATGTAATTAAAACTATATATATTCCACCTTTTAGACAAATCAAAATAAGCAAACTATAAAATTAATTGCAGACTATTTTCTTTATAAGTGCTTATAAAGAGAGATATGCATGTGCCTGTGTGTGTGAGAGAGACCTTACCCAGCCACTGAGCTCAATACTTCAATGACAGGTGTGTGTGTGTGTGTGTGTTTGTGTGTGTGCTAGTTAAAGACACAGCCAGAATAAACAGAACAAGGAGAGATGAGTATAAAAAGCAGAACGCAAAGAGAAGGCTGAGAGGAACGAGATGAGTCATGGGGGGAGGAGGAGAAAAGAGTGAATACGAAAAGCAAATTAGACAGAGGAAGAGCGCGGGGAGACTAATGCCGCTGAGTAACAAGGGAGAGGAAGCGCATGGAGATGTTGATTAACACATGCCTGTAGTTCAAGTGACAGAGCTTTTCATGTGTGTTAGTGGCTCTCAGGGCTGCTTATGCCCACTGCTCCACACACCACTTCTACAGGCCTTACAGTACTCCATTGTACACTCTCCAGCATTTTATTCTTTTCCTCAAGAATACATATACTTTTAGTTATGGCTGAGAGGTGTGACCCAAATCCTGTGTGATGAAATTTATTCTACAATAACAGTATCTATCTATCTATCTATCTATCTATCTATCTATCTATCTATCTATCTATCTATCTATCTGTCAGTCAGTCTGCTATCTATCTATCTATCTATCTATCTGTCCGTCCGTCCGTCCGTCCATCTATTGGTCTTCTATCTAATAAGTTCTAAATCTAATAAGTTTTTATTTTTATTTAGTTATGCAGCACTATTTTCCACTTTTTCTTTGACCCTTTGGCCAAAAACTACACAAACATGCAAATGCAGATGTGCATTCTTGGCTAATGCTTTGCAAACACACATTTTGGAATGCAGCAACTCATGAAATTGAGCTTCAGTAGCCAGAAGCATCTGCTACTATACCTTTAAATTCTCTGTATGTTATGTAAATACGGTTGGTCATACTGTATGTGCTCATGTCATTCTCACTTTCCTTGACGCCTCCCTTAAAGTAAACATGACATGAAAAAATAGACCCCATTTACTTTCTTGACAGGATCATAATATCGGTCCTGTTATTTTACATCAGTTGAATCTTCTGACACTTTGAATGTGGACACCTACGGTTCTTCAGTCTCATCGTGTCAAGCATCAGAAGTGCATCCCCAACCCCTAATACAGTTCTGAAGCGGTTATCAGGGCCGGCCCTGACCAATTTGCTGCCCTAGGCAAGATTTTACCTGGCGCCCCATGCATCACAGCCCATTTCACCCTGTCATTGTGTTCATGATTTAGCATATATATATATATACACACACACACACACACACACACACACACACACACACACACATTACAGCAGAACATATTAGAATGATTTCTAAAGGATCATGTGATAGACCGGATGTCACATGTGACACTGAAGAATGGAGTAATGATGCTGAAAATTCAGCTTTGCATCACAGAAAATAAATGATAATTTAAAGTATAATAAATTGAAAACAAATTATTTTAAATTGTAATAATATATCACAATATTACATTTTTTTCTGTATTTTTGATCAAATAAATGCAGGCTTGATGAGCAGAAGAAACTTCTTTCAAAAACATTAAAAATAGTTATGTTTCCAAACTTTTGGCCTGTACAGTATCCCCCCAAAACTGCACAACTGTAGAGTAAAACATTAATAAAAAAGTGATAATAAAAAATGCGTCTTAAAACTGACATGATTGTACAAAATCACAGTCTGGGGACTCAGAACTCAGAACAACTGCTAACATTAAGTTTAAGGTAAAAATAACTGCAATGAAATTATAGTATCTTACTCCAATGCCATAAATTGTTCATTCACTACATCTATTTACCTCTGTCTTTATCCTCTTCTCTTCTTTTTGGCACTGTAGCCTATCTATCGCAGACTATGCTCATTTATAATGGGTCATGTAAATTCAGCCTTCCGTCACAATCAGGAAACTTTCACCGTGTCTAGAACTGGCGCGAGCTGCCAGGCCCGTTTCTACGAGCTGTGTGTTAACAAAAGCAGTGCTGTCTACATTGGATGCGGCGTCGGGCACGCTACACAACAAATTACCAACAACTGATCGCGCGCGCTCTGTTTCTGACGCACTTCAAGCACTCGATGGGCGGGGGAAGATTGAAGAGCCGGACTTTTTTTTTTTCTTTTTTTTTTGCTTTATTTGGTAGTATTTCGAATTAATGGTTTTTAAATAGTAGCGTATTATTATAAAAAATATGTAAAAAAAAAAAAAAAAAAAAAAAAATCACTCGTTCACTCATTCTGGCGCCCCTATGGATGAGTGGCGCCCTTAGCATTTGCCTATACCGCCTATGCCGCGGGCCGGCCCTGGCGGTTATAGATTTAATATAACCACATCCATGACTTCCTTCCGTCTTAATACCACCAGAGCAAGCCCTGCAATCATATCAGTTCTGAAGAGCTGAAACCCAGATACATTGCTTTTTTTGATGCTTTATATAGGTTTTTTATTTTTGTTATCTACTGAGGTGCAGAGATGAAAATGGAGTGAATGTGGGAGTTTCAGCAGCTCACTGAAATGAAAAGATTTTTTAGAGCACCTTCCTGGTGCCAAAACACAGTAAAATTAATGCTGGTGTATGTGAGTTTCAATAAAGTAATGTTTTATGTGGAAGTGCTTTTTATCTTGAACACCAGGCCGTGGACTACGAGAGGCGAAGCACTTACTCGCTCGCGGTGGAGGTACAAAACCCAAACGTGGACTCGCGGTTCCTCAGACGAGGTCCATTCAAGGACCGGGCAATGGTGCGCATCACAGTTCTGAATGCAGATGAGCCGCCGAAGTTCTCCCGCTCGCGGTACCGGCTGGATGTGTCGGAAAACTGTCCTCCAGCATGTGTGGTGGGAAGAGTGGCCGCCGTGGACCCGGATACAGGCCTCAGTAACAACATTAAGTAAACATTGTTTTTTCACATTTTTACCTGTACAGTACGGGCGAATCTCACAAGAACACACGGGTCAATCCAAAATCCATTGTTCTAAATGTTGATGCTCAGATCCTATTTCTTTAATACAGTAATCTTGCAATGTTTCTAATTAAAATTTAGCAGCATAATTTAAAGGCAGAACATATCAAGCAAATGCTACTTTGTGGGAGTGTTTCTTTAGCTGTGGCTACTTTTATGTGCCAGGGACTTTTGAAGGCCACGTTAAAACAGAAAAATGCATTTTTGAAACTTTTTAGCATGTCCTTATAATTTATTTGTGCGGTTTTCAAATTAATTTGATTTTTTTTGTACTTTTTTATTTACCCAAGTGAAAAACCAGATCTAAACAAAGAGCCATATCTATATTTGTTAATTTGATAAATTATGACTACCGAGGCCTTAGTAAAGAGCTTGAGAGAAAATATAAAACACTTTATATATATATATATATATATATATATATATAATGTCAAATTTTATATATATAGTTTAAATATACTGTAATGTTTTTTACAGAAGTCTCTTATGCTCATAAATTTATTTGATCGAAAATACATTAAAATACAGTAGTATTGTAAAATATTATTACAATATAAAATAACTGTTTTCTATTTTAATCTAACAATATAAGTCTTTATCAATTTAACGCATCCCTGGTGGATAAAAATATTATTCTATTTTAAAAAACAAATACTGACCCATAACCTTTGAACTGTAGTGTATTTTATTACAAAAGATTTCTATTTTGAATAAATGCTGTTCTTTTTAACTTTTTATTCCTTAAAGAATCCTGAAAAAAAATTAACACGGCTTCCAAAAAAAATTTGTTTTCAAGCAGTAAATCAGCATATTCAGATGATTTCTAAAGGATCATGTGACACTGAAGACTGGAGTAATGATGCTGAAAATTCAGCTGTCCATCACAGAGATTACTTGATTTCGGGGTAAAATATGACCAGGACATGGTCTTGACAGGTTTTTGTGAGTTTTACCCACACAGCACATACAGTTTTTACATTATTAGTCAAAAGATCTAATATTGCATCATGTTTCTGTCTGCCAGGGGAAGCATGTGGGCTGTTTTCACTTAACCTGCTTCTTTTCACTTGCTCAACTGGCTTATTGATGCACTGGATCCGTTACACCTTCTAATATGTCTGCCCTCCTTCTTTTATTCCTGTCCATTTCTTCTCAGGTACTCAATTGATCCTGAGTCGGACCCCGAGGCACTGTTCCGTATCGCCTCTGACAGTGGCCTCATCACCACCAGCGTGGAATTGGATCGGGAACAGGAGCAATGGCATAACATTACCATCATCGCCACACAGAGAGGTACCAGAACTCCTCTGCACCGCGGCCGCTCTTAAAGGCACATCACATTAATTCTGAGCGCCTAACAATTTCACACAGGTAGCAGCGTGTAATCGGCCCACAGGAAGGCTATTACTTCTGTGGCTGCCGTAGACATGTAAGCTCTCGGCAGAGACACGCGCGGACAGAAGTGGAAGAGAAAAGGATAATACTGTAGAATGAAAAGTGGAATTGCTTTCGAATCCGGTTCACCCCAGCTCAAGGTCGCCTGTTTGTGCTTCCCGTTGGCCCTCGTAAAACACTATCTTGCATCCTCAGAAGTCACTCTGAGTCTTTAGTGGATTTGTTCAGCTTATATTCAGTAATTACTTTCATATTAGACACTCGCTCTGAGTGTGATAAGTGTGCTTCTGTTATGGCTTTATGTAATGTCATGAACATCAGATGACGTTCGGGCCACTTCTGCTCGTGATGTAACGTTATGTCCCAAAAGAGCGTATGAAGAACAGTGAGGAGACAGATTGGAGTTAACTTCTGTTTCATGGTCAGAAAGATTTAGCTGACCTACTTGCGGCTTAAAAGCTTTTCATTTCAAACTTTCTTTGCTACAGTATATACATATATATATACTGTAGAATATATATATAGTATGTCCCGTCATGCTGTTCTTTTCTGTTTCTTAGACAGCCCCAACCAAGTCACCAGGGTAGCGGTTGCCATAGAGACGCTGGACCTCAATGACAACGCCCCCGAGTTGGACCGACAATACAACGCGGCCATGTGCGACTCCAGCGCAGCTGGACAGGTTGGTGATCTCTGACCCTATAAAGCCTGCAGAGGAAAGAGTCTGTGAATAATAAACCACGGTCCGCTTTAAAAGATTATTGTGGTCATAAAGCATCCACAATGGAAGACAATCAGACAGAAATTATGTGCAAATTGTGGGAAAAATTAGATACTCTAAAAAAATCTAATACAAAAAAAAAAATATATATATATATATATATATAAGAAATAAACAAATCAATACATTTATTAAAATAACTGCAGTATACATCTCATTTGTTTTTGTCTTTGAGCTGAAACAGTGGAAGACAACCAGGCAGAATATATGTGCAATTTGTGTTTGGTTTAGCTGAAAAAATTGATGTAAAATATAATAAAAAAAGAAATATACAAATATAAAATAAATTACAAAAATAAAACATTGTTCAAATAAACAGCAGTACCCCACAAGCATTAAATTAATTAATTTATTGTTGATATTATTATTATTATTATTATTAGTTATTTTTGTATTTATTTATTTGCTTATTAGTGTTTTATCATTGGGTTGTAGAAAATTATGAATGGATGTTATCTCTTGTCATATTGCTTTTTTATTAATAAAAAAAACTATTAGTGAATAATAATAATAATAATAATAATAATACATTCATTGGACATTTTAATTGGGCTGTGTGCCTATAAGCACTTCTTAACCACATTAAAATTAATTATGTATATCATCTTTTGTCGTATTTGCTTTAGAATATAGTGGCAAAAGCAATATGATAAAAGAAAAACACACACACACACACACACACACACACACACACACACACACACACACACACACACACACACACACACACACACACACACACACACACACACAAAACATGTTGAATATTGGAATAAATAATTCTTCTTCCAAGTAACATAAATGACTGAGATGCTTGATTATGATTGGTCAATGGCTGCATTCTGTATTAAAATATTAAAGTAAAAAAAAAAGATCCAATTGATTCAAGTATTTGTGAATATTATTAATAATAATTATAATTTAGTGCACATTGGTTTGTGTGCTTAATAACAGCCCTTAACCAAAGTAAAATATACTAATGCATGTCATCTTTTGTCTTGTCATATTGGCAAAAGCAATTTAATAAAATACACCAGTGGTCAATAAACTGCAGTAATCAATCCTTCTGGAATACAATAGCATAAAAGCAATATTCTGTATTAAAATATTAAAATAAAATAAAACAAATCATATGAAATTAAATAAAATATTAAATATAAAATTAAAAGATGGGAAAATAATAAACATAAAAAACTATTAAATCAAATTATAAAATGATTAAAATAAACAGTAGTACATCTCTTCAGTATCTGTGTATATCTGTGTATTTATTGCACATGGGTTTGTTTGCTTAACAACACCCCACAGTAAAATTACTAATGCATGTCGTCTCTTGTCATATTGTCAAAGCAATTAAATAAAAGACGCCAGTGTTCAATAATAAACCATTCTTCTTGAATAAACAAATCTGAGAAGCTTATTTCTGATTGGTCAATAGCACATTCTGCAGTAAAGTAATATATTGCATAATTAATCGCTGCTCCAGGCAACTGATTTCCTACAATAGCTGTTGCATATTAAAATCATTTACTTTCACATCATGATTGCATGTCCATTGAATATTTATATAATAAGTAGAATAATGTGCAGTTAACTGCAGATGAAATCCCTTCATCTATTTCTGATCTCCCTGTCAAGGGTTTATTTTTCAATAGTTATCAGCTGACCGATCATAATACTTTCTGCATTTCTGAGGGAAAAGTGACACTGCATGCTACGCTTTAAATAGATTGGTTCAACAAAGGCATTTCAGAAAGCAGATTTGTATAAGCGACTGATATTGAGGCAGTGCACAGTGAGTCAGCCCGAACATGATGTGGCGTGTTAGACTGCTAATCCTTCATCCGTTCAACAGCAGAAAACTGTCTTTGCGCAATTGACTGTATCAGTTTTTCTTGATTTGCGTTTCAGGTGGTGCAGGTGATTCGAGCAATGGATAAAGACCAAAGCAGCTCCAACTCTCCCATCCACTTCAGCATTCCCACCGAGTCCAGCAGCGCACTCAACTTCTCCATCAGAGAGCGGGGAGGTGCGCTCACTTCTCCTGTCATCCATCTGTCTTTCCTTCCTCATCAGTTTTCCTCATCTCCCTCCCTCCTCTGTCCAATATATCCTCCTTCATTACGCTCATCCATTTATCTTTTTTGTCACATTCTACTCCGGTGAACACGGCGAACTCCCTTCTCTGTGCACCGGCAATCCGTTCTTTCATTTCGCTCATTTGTCCTCTTCGCCGCTTCAATCTGCTGATTTCTAATTTGCTTTAAGGAATGGCTCAACCCAAAATTAACATTAATTCATCATTCATGTCTGACTAAACCCGTATGCTGTTATTTTTGCAGTGGAACACAAAAAGAGAAATAAGAAAGTCTTGAGTAAAGAAGATATCTCCATTATATATTATAGACCAAAATAATTATAGTTTTTATATTATTTATTTCACCAATTTTTTTTTATTATAAATGTAAGCTTTATAAATGTTTGTAGGTGTGTATTATTATTGTGTGTACTGTATAGATGTTATAAAAATATATTTATTAAATATTACATTTATATGTCTGATTATTATATTATGACAAAACATATCCATATTTATTATATGTATCATATTATTAATATTTATTATTATATCTTATTATATTATAAATATAAGCTATATAAATGTGTGTGTATATTATTATTGTGTGTATATATTTTATTTAAAAAAACGTTTATTATGATTATAGATTTTTTATTATTGATTATTATATTATTGGGAACATATACATATTTACATATGTATTATATTATTAATTTATATTTGTTATATGAATGAAATATTCCTCACACTTGGAATAGAATAGAATAAGTATGTGAGATATATATATATATATATAAAATTTTCACATTTATACTTTTTTAATAAGTCTGTCTTTTCCTTAGCACAATGTGTTTCTCTTTATTTGTTTTGTAAATGTTTTAAATAATGTTTGTTCCTTTATAATTATTCTTTTTTTCTTGTAATGTGTCACGTGACTGGTGCCTTTTTATGTTATTCATTTTTTTTGTTTCCAGACCACACGGCGAGTCTGGTGCTCCTGTCGTCCCTGAAGGCTGTTCCCCGCTCCTCCTCTTTACCTACTCTTAAAATACCCATAATGCTCCGTGACGGTGTGTCAGACCTCAGCAGCACAGGAACGATTACCGTTACGGTGTGTCCGTGCCAAAATGGAGGCATGTGGGCAGAAGAACGAAAACAACAAACGGACGAGAAGGATAAAGCGTCTGTGCCGGACTGGGAGAGACAGACTGCATGTTTGCCTTTACCGTCAAACTCCCCGCTGCTGGGCGTCAGCTCGGCCGCCATGCTGGCCATCCTGGCCTGTGCATCCACTCTGCTGGGTCAGTTCTGCTTTTCAGTCCGTTTCGTCAGGTTTTGTGATTGCTGCTCGCCCTTCGCTCCGCCTCTATACCCGGCTGGTTTAATGATGTGTTGTTGCTACATCTGTCCATCACTCCCTGTCTTCATCCACCATTGCCTCCTGGCGTGTCTTCAAATTGCAGCTTTTCTTCCATTAAATATGTGTTTTTTGGGGTTGTTCAAACTTTCCACCGACCTGCCTCATTGTTTCTCCTCTGTTTGTCAGTTGGGTTTGCTAATGAACGTGTTTGGGTTTCACTAAGTCACTCATAATAAACACCATTTGATGAGTGCTGAGGGCATCGTATGGCATTTCGAGATTGCGGAACAAGCCACCCTCAAGGTTCCCCAAATGACATTGAACACTCAAACTTTACTAAAAAAGCCAGTGAGAGGTGGAAAAGGCATTTTCTACAAATACACTTTGGGGTCTTACAAGGTACCCATGTGGCAAGATAATTTCCCTCACTGTTTCACCTGCAACGTAATGCATTAGACATAAAAGGGAAGTCTTTTAAGTAATGAATGAATGAATGAATGTTTTAAAGCCACGTTTCCTTTTTAAACATTTTGAAGTCAGCCATCATGGGCGGCTGCTAAGGTCCTCCACAAACTTCTTTTCCACATCTTAAATTAGTTGTTGTTAACTGGTTAACTTTTATCTAACTTGGCTTTACAGAAAATTATGAAGTTTTGGCAACTCTGTAACATAATGGAAAAATTGCCTGAAATCGGAAGTGCACTAATGTGTTTTTTCACTGGGAATTTTATAGAAATTTGCAATAGTTATATTATTGGATGTATATATTATTACAGTTTTGGAAGTGTTTACAGTGATATAATTGCATTTCTGCAAAAATAACGCAATTATCATTTGCAATTTGTTTTTGTTTTGTTTTCAGGCAAAAATGAAAAAGTGAGGGGAAAAAAGCTTTTAGGAAGCACATTGAGAAACAATAATGATTCACTATATTTTAGTTTTTAATTTATACAAATAAATATAATTTAGTTAAAGGAGTTTCTGAGTCATTTTGAAACATTTTTAAGAAACTAGTTTTTAAGAAACATTTTCCATTGCAGTAAAGTGGTAAAATGCTAGACAGCAATATTTCCTTTCAGTCTTTTTATGTATTTTATGTATAAAAATTGAAAGAGATGTTGCAAGTGCACAGTTTTTCATAGAGAAAACCAATGAACTGCTATCTAATATAAAATCAGTTTAGCAAGAGAAATAGATAGTTTTATACACATCAGCGTAAAATCCAAAAGTTGACTTTTAACATCTTCTGAAGGTTAGGCACCTCTTTTCACTTATTGTTAAATGGAAATCAAGAAACTATCCATTTTGTACCCTATTCATGAAAAGTGGCATTAACTTCCTGTCATTTTCTCTAACTCTTTTTTTGTGCGATAGTGGTGGCGGCGCTCTCGCTATCATTGCGAAGGCAGAAACGGGACACTCAGGCTCCTGTGGAGGATGATGAGATCAGGGAGAACATCATCACGTATGATGATGAAGGAGGCGGCGAGGCAGACACGGCCGCTTTCGATATCGCTACCCTGAAGAGCGCCCCTCCGAGCATGCGCAGGGCACAGCGGCTTCAGGACAGCAAGAATATGTGAGTATGTTTGCGTGTGTGTGTGTGTGTGTTTACAATGACTTTGATGTTCACATAAATAGACATCTCATTTCATCATTTGAATCTCCCAGATTTATTGCTGGCACTATCTGATCTTTTAAATCACATGTCATTTCTTGACATTTGGCTTAGAAAATGCCATTTTATATTAAAAGCCCATGTGAATCATTCAGCTTGAATATAAGCTGACATTCACCACAAACAAACTGGTGTATCTTCCTTTCGAATCTCTGGTTACTCTGAATACGTTCAGTTACTCTAAATGATGTTAAATGTATATCTGATTAATGAGGGCTCTGTACTCAGGAGCGTGTGTGGTTTAATGAGCCTTCACAATGCAAATCTGACAGCTGTTGCAGTGCAAAGTTCATCTAGTTAATATTTATGCCGTTCAAACCCACTCTGTGTTCTAGTCCTCTATCCATCATATTCCCGTTTGATGTCATTGTAATACTCCTGGGCAGGTTGGTAAAATACTTCACAAGCAACTATTTTTAAAGACACAAATGACTGTTTTTGAATCGTTGCATTGGGAGTTTCCACTGGGACTACAACAAATCTTTTAATCAAACAACTTTTTTGGTAACTTAAAAATATCTGGTTTATCTGGTTTTGGTGCAAAAGTTGCAAGGAATGTGATTTTCTTTTAAAAGCCCAATGAAATGCTTGGATCTGCACAGTTTTCCCAAATATGGTGATGTATTTCATAATTAAACAGAAGTTGGTGGAGTTTTTCTTTTTTTTTTTGCATTGTTTATTTAATTGATTACTATCTTAAAGGCATAACTATGGAAGCTAATTTCTTGCCACAAAAACTGTACAAAATTTGACAAAGAAATCTAAATTATGAAATACTAAGTCATAATTATGAGATAATGTCTAAATTGTGAGATGCTAAGACATAATTGGAGATTAAAAAGTTATATTTATGTCTTGTTAAACATGAGACACTAACATAATTCATGACATGCTTAAGAAGTAATTGAGGAAAAAGATGATTATTATGAGATATCCTTTTGAGATAAATATGATGTCCTGAGTAATAATAGAGGTTCACGAGTTCACCCTTACATCTAATCTGAAGGCGAATAGTAGGCATATTTTGGCTTGCTGTCCTGGGGGAGGGGTCTGCGCCCGGAGCATAGCCAGAACCCAAATAACTCCCCCATCCCTAATTTGGGATAAATAGATTAGAAGTGGGGAGTTGGGGTGGAGGAGGGATGCCGAAAAACTGTCGTGGGACAGGAGGTAGGAAGAATGGATATATATACGCTTGTGTGTTAGTTAAGATGATTAGCTAAACGAGATGCACCTGTGCCAAATTGGATGATTATCTGATCGTGCTCCTCCCGAACTTTGTTAATACAACCACATAAAAAGTTGAAATTATGAGATACTAATTATGAGATAAACGATACACAATTATCAAGATATTAGAGATACAAATTCATAATTATGAGATATCAATTTCCACACACAAAAAAATGTTAAACATTTTTTCAGCGTTGATGATAGTAAATGTTTCTTAAGCACTAAATGTGAAGTCATAATTATGAGATAAAAGTAAAAATTGACAAAAAGTATTGTCAAAAATATGAGACACTAAGTCAAAATTTTGACGTTATCATAATACTTCTGAGGAAAATATCAAAATTATGATAAGTCATATTTGTTTTCATTTTTTTTACATAATTGACATTTTATGTCATATTTTTGACTTATGTTATAATCATAATTATTATTTTTTTCACATGTCGCTGAAATAGGCTGATATACTTAACCAATAAACTAATTCATCCATTTTAGATGTCTAATTTCTATTTTATTATAACAGGTATTCTCAGGATAACTTGGACAGCATCAGAACCTTCAGTTGGAGTCAGAGTTTGGGTTTGGACCCACGCCGTCCCGTCTCTGCACCCCTCTATGGACGGTACTGCTACAGCATCCAGACCCTTCCAGCTTCAAGAAACAGACTCGGCCCGTTCAACTCCAGACTGGATCTCGCCAAACTGGCGTATGTTCTTCCGGGCAGCCAAGGCCAGGCTGGTGGCCCTTTAGAATCCGGTTCTGTATTTATCGGCAAGAGCAGAGATGGATCAGAACATAAAAGAGCAGATGGATCCACCGACAGCATTCCGAAAGAGAGCGAGACAGGAAGTGAGGTCATCTCTGAGAGCCACACACTAAGCCAGGATCAGGTATCCTTCCTGCCACAAACTATTAATCACATTACAGTCATATAGAATGCAACAGATGGGTTCTGAGAGTGAAAATCCCATTTACTGTGAAAACAAAGAAAATCTTTGCTCTCTTGTCATCTGATTTTTAAATCTTCATGTTATGTTAAAATATTTAGAACGTTTTTAAATCTGAGATCCAAGATTAATGCACTGTCTATTGAGGATGCGATAAACTGATCAAAAGTTACAGTAAAGACATTTTATAATGTTACAAAAGATTTCTATTTCTATCAAATAAATGCTGTTTTATATATATATATATATATATATTCTTTTTTTAAGATAATCCTGAAAAAAGTGTAAATGTCACTAAATGTAATATTAAAATATTAGGCAGTACCACTGTTTTCAATATTGAAAATAATAAGAAATGTTTCTATTGAGCTATTAAATGGCCTGATCATGTTTTTTTTTTTTTCTCAGTCTGTGAATTCGGACCAGGTTCTGTTTGTGAAGGGCTCCAGCCAGAGCGGTTCCTGTTCAGAGTCCTCCAGCACTTCTGTGAGCCATAAACCCGAGGCGTCTCCTCACTGCTTGACCACACGAGCCTCTATTTCCACCATCACCACAGACGACTCAAACCCTGGCTCTGCTTTGGACAAGAATGGGGATGCTCCGCTCATCAGCACCAGCCAGAGCTCAACCAGCCTGGGCATGACGGAGATGCCGTTCAGAACGATGGAAGGTACTTTACTGAGAGGCGGCCGAGGGATACCTTTGACCGGGACGACATTTCTTTACCCAGAGGCTGCTGGACTAATGGGCTTGTATGGGGTGGGCGGACAGAACTACGTGCCACACCTAGTGATGCCCCTCCCTGGAGGGGCGGGAAAATATGAAAGAGGTTGGGGCTTGGGGAAT
Source organism: Carassius carassius (assembly GCF_963082965.1). Taxonomy (NCBI): domain Eukaryota; kingdom Metazoa; phylum Chordata; class Actinopteri; order Cypriniformes; family Cyprinidae; genus Carassius; species Carassius carassius. Next base: position 24,620,523 of record NC_081791.1, on the reverse strand, counting down.
GGGAAGGTTGGCCAAGCAAACTCTGAAAAGGCAGGCGCCGATTCACTGACAAACCGTATGGGCGATTTCCTGCAGCACCGTCTAGCCCTGGTGACCTTCGACCCCATGCAGCCACCATACGACTCGCTGCAGACGTACGGATTGGAGGGTGGTGGCTCACAGGCCACGTCTCTCAGCTCGCTCGAAAGTGAGGCCGAAAAAGATACAGAGGGACAGAAACACAGATTTGAGGAGTGGGGACCCAAGTTTGACAGGTTGCTTGATATTTTCAGGGAGCGAGCGAAAGAAAAAGAGGATAATGAAAAACACCAGGGTGAGCGTTTAAAAAAAGAACATCTGGTAGAGGAAATGAACAAGACAGAAGACGAGAGTGAGACAGAAATGAGAAAAGAGGATGAAAATACTGATTTGAACAAGACACTGCAGGCCGAGAAGGAAAACACAGAAGAATTGGAAGCAATGCACTAAAAAGGAAATGGGAGCAATGAGGGAGGATGTGATGTCACATCTTGAGCTTTCAAAAGCAATAAGTGCTGAAAGGAGCCAATGAGCACAATCTGGAAAAAGAGAATTTTATATGGACCTGCCAAAAACCAGTATGTCAGTGTTTGAGAGGAGCAGAGAGTCTTATGTAAGTCACTCGTGTTCATTTGACGTCCAGCCACACACACAGTGCTTATGCTGTAAAATACAAACATCATCTTTATCTAAATCTTTGACTTCTTAGATTTTCAATGTTGTCTCAGACTTTTATACCCAGGATTAACATGGTGATCAGATCAGCAGTTTCTATGGTCTCACAATGTGAAAAAGATGACAGACATGGCTTTTTTACAATCTGCTTGATGGATTTAATCAACAGTATCTGATTATTTATCAAATATCAGATTCACCACTGAAATTTTTTATTATTATTTATATAACGTTAATTTAATTTAAATAAATAAATATAAATGCTATTTTATATTTTATTTTTTATTCTTTAAGCTTTAATGTGATTTTAGTTTAATTTTTATTCAATTAGTTTTAACATTTTTCCGATTTTATTTGTGATTACATATATCACAAATAAAATACAAAATAAAAGTTTGTTTACATAATGTGTACTGTATATATTTATATGTATATATAAACACACACACACACACACACATACACACACAGAAACAAACACACACACATATGTATATATTTAAGAAATATATGTAATATTTACATTTATAAATCATATATACACACACACACACACACACACAGATATATATATATATGCATTTATATACGTATAAATAATTACATTTATTTCTATTTCAGATTTAGTTTTTGTAATAGTACCTAAACTTAAACATATTTACTTGTTATTTTCTTTTTTTCTTTTCATTATCCATCAGTGTTTTTAAAATCCAGTAAATGACAGAAAATGTTTCCGTTTACACAACCTGTAATATGTAAGTGGTGATTTGACTTGATGACTTGAATCCACCAAAATAGGGCCCATCCTGTTCCGCACACAAATATTAGCAGCACATGTCTTAGTCGTCTCTTTCATTGTTCTCCCGGTACATTTAAGTTAATAATTCACGTTGCCATGACAAGCCAAAGTTATAAAACATCTCATTTCTGAAATATTGATTTCAGCCCTTACGAGCACCATTGTTTGAAAAATAGGTCTCATGAAATATGTACAATCGCTGACAAATTCATATTGACGTTTTTGTATTAATAAGGCAAACGCTCTCTTGCACGGATTTTGACAGCGAGGAAGCTAAACTGTTTAAAATGGTTCGATAAAAGGCTGTTTTTTACTAGGTCACTGCAACCACACACACATCGATGAATAAAGATGATTTGCGCATGGCTTACTTCTGTCTGTTTTTAGACCGGTTTTCCTCTCTTCACTAGTCAGGATGCTTAGCCTGGTTTGGACCTCCTGAACCGCTTCACGTCTTTAACCCTTTTTGTTCTTATGGAAGACCTATGCAACTGAAACTTTGAGACAGTGAACTTCTGAACTGAATGTTATCCTGTTTCATAAAGGTTTTTTTTTTGTCCTGTATATGGTGTTTGCATTCTCATGTACAGATGTAAATATCATTGGAGAACTGACAAGCCTTTTGGACCAGAGAATTTACTGTACGTAAATCTGAATCTGTTTATGTATATGTAGAGTTCAGTCCTACTGTAAAACCACAGCTGGAAGATCCTGAGAATTGCCAATGTGTTGTACGATCTCTTGTCAAACAGACCGTCATCTGATGTTCAATAAATGGTGTACAGTGAACTTTGGTAAATGTGGATTCACAGATCTGTGTACATATGACTGACTTTCTTCAGTAAAGCACATATGAAATATTCTCTTTTCTATTAAATGGAAGTTTGCAGTGATCTGTCGAGCTCTCAAAAGGACTAAATGCACCATATGTGACCCTGGACCAAAGAACCAGGCATAAGGGTCAGTTTTTCGAAATTGAGATTTTTAGATCATCTGAAAGCTGAATGAATCAGCTTCCCATTGATGCATGTTAGGATTGGACAATATTTGGCAGAGATATAACAATTTGAAAATCTGGAATCTGAGGGTGCAAAAAAAAATTTAAATATTGAGAAAATCTCCTTTAAAGTTGACCAATTTAAGTTCTAAGCAAAGCATCAATAATTTTGACCCATACAATGTATTTTTAGCTATCACTACAAATATACCTGTGCTACTTGACTGGTTTTGAAAAAAAAAAATTTTTGAAAAGGTTTTGAAAAAAAAAAAAGTCTTCTGAAAAAACTGAAATGGATTTGTGTGATGAACAGACTGAAATGCAAGTCATTATTTACTGAAAATGTCTGAAATATCATTCATGCGTATGCATATATTTGCACAAATCTTATTTTTTTTTGTAATCATTAGATTTTTGTTACTTTAAATAAATGTGACCTGAAATTAAATTCAGCTGAAACATACAGTATTTTCAGATGACTGGCAATGCAACATTTATTATTTTTATATTAGTTTAACTTGATGTACTAAAATAACTACAACTGATATTAAAATAAAACAAGATAGACAAATTAAAATAATAATAAAATTGTAAAATAATTAAAATGTAAACAAAATATAGAAATAAAAACAAAGATTTGATTTAACTGTAAAACCAGTTTTCTGGGATGGATGCTGGGAACTGTGTGATTCACCTAGAGAAGATTAAATTATGAATAACTGTTGACAAAAACAATTATATTTCAGTCATCATAGTAACATGTCCTGTGGCTCCATAGGTGTGCACATTAATTTGAATGAGTTTTAGTTTGCTTAAAGAAATCTTTCAGGTTCAATGTGACATGCTGTTGATTATAGAAAACTGATCCACTTAAACTGGAAGTGAAAACGAAATAACAATTCTAAAATAATTAATATAATAAAAAATAATATTTAGGCTAATATATATATATATATATATATATATATATATATATATATATATATATATGGGTATGTATAATTATAATTTTTTGTTTTATTAAATTCCTGTTTTAAAAAGTAAATCGCTAAAGTCCCTGCACGTGTTGAATAATAATAATAATAAAATCCTGTGTAAAATGTGTTGCCAACTCTTTAAAGCATTAGGTACAAAATCCATTAAAATTAATACCTATACTCAAAAACCATTAATATAATGGCTCATATCAAACACGTTTTTAAATCATTTCTTTAGCGTTTCACTGAAAGCTTTAAATATATGATACAGTGTTGGCACCAGTGCTTAATTATAATCCACTGCATCAATTTTTTATCCGGCGTAAATTATTTAAATCATTTTAAGATCTAACAGCACACGATGAGCACGCCACAAACTACAGAAAACGTTAGCATCTCGAGCTGACACGAAACCGCTGTGATGTTCAGAAGGAGAATGCGCTGTTATTGCACTGTCACTTTGCTTTCTACGCGAGACGCCAGCGAGACGGAGAAGAAGAAAGCGAGGTAGAAGCGCGCTATAGGCTTTAGACCTCAGGATGAGAGATCCAGATCAAGTGCATCCTTCCGTCTGTCTCTTGAACCGTGATGTGCGCAGAGCTTTTATCTAAACAGGTTGTCATCGAGACAGAATCACTTATTCAGAAGAAAGCCGGGGTCTAGAAGGCAAAGGCAAGCCGTTATTAATACCCTGAACTGGAATAGTATTACATTAGAAGGAAAAGGAGGCCAGCGGGCTTTTAGGAGTTTAAGATGCTGCCCGCTAACGCTAAATTATTCAGCAAAACACACAAACCGCCACAGATAAAGTGTTTTTAGAAGATTTAAGTGACTACACCTTCAAGACAGCGTTGCCTGCTATATGTAATTCACATTTTATAGCGCTGAAGGCAGAGCGTGATGGCCGCCTGGTCCCTGTAGCCGTTAGCAATCTTTTATTTAACGCGGGAAAATGTAGCTGCGATAATAGCATGAGTTATGAGAATTATGAGAGATCCTGCTGTCACCTGCTCTGAGATTATGTCCTCTGGCTGTTTATGTGCTCGCTGGAGAAATGAAACCTTCATGAAGGACTTTAATTAACATCTGTTTTCTCCCAGACTACCTCAAGACCACTGTGTGAGGAGGATAGCATTATAATGGGCTAATTCCTCAGAAGAGCCGAGCGGCGCTCTTAAAAGTAAAACTTTTTTGGGATCAGTGATATACTGTTTTTTTTGTTTGTTTGTTTTTTTGTAGCGCTGTCAAACGATTAGTAACGAAATACGAGTGTGTACTGTCTATATTATGTACTATATATAAATACATACACATGCAGGTATATAAGAAAATATGTTGTTTTTAGATTAAAAATAGTTATATGTAATATAAAATAAAAATAATATATTTTCAAAACATATGCTGTATGTGTGTGTATTTATATATATATATATAAAATAAATAAACAGTACACACATATGTAAACAAATACTTTTATTTTGGATGCGATTAATCATTTGACTACCAGTTTTTTGTAATATTTTCTGTTTTCATTTTTACAAATTTTGTTGTGCTTTTGTCATTTTTAATTAGGCAACCTTTTAATTAGTATTTAGTTTTAGTTTACTTAAACTATACTTAAACCAAATAATAAATTTTACTCTGAAATAATAAGCAAAAGTATAATATATATATATATTTTTTTTTTTTTTTCCTCAAGAAATTATTTGAAAAATGGTTTTAGTGAATGATATTGAACATTCTGGTTAATTTATTTATTATTATTATTTTAATCTTGGAGGATTAATAGCTAACATTTAAAAATGTTTTTAAAAAAGTTATTTATCCTCACTGAGGATTCGATATAAAACCCACCCAATTGCTACTCAAAGCTCAATTATGTCAAAATTGAATTAAAAACATGTAAAAATACGTTTTTTTTTTCCTGCTGGGGTTCGCCTGGTAAAATTTGCATTTAGGGGCTAAATATCACTAAATATAAATATTGGTGTCGCTTCAACCTGCAGACATTTTTTTTTTTTTGAGGATACTCAAATACTTGGGGATTCTTGGATTAAAAAATCATAAGAACTGAATTTATCTGAAATGTCTTATTGACACGCACGATCAATTTAATGATTTCTTGCCGAATAAAATTATTAATTTCTTTTAAAAAACAAAATAAAATTACTAACCCCAAACTTTGGTATAAATGGACAAATATTTCAGTACTCTAAAAAATTAAATAATTAAAAAAGTACAGCTTGACAAAACTATTTTAATATACTACAGTATATTTAAAGCTATCAATTAAAACTACAATCTTTACTTTTGTATAAAAAATAGTATTTGTGTGTGGATTAATAAATTCAGTTAGAGAGACAAATAAGAGAGAAAATTACATTTTAAATACAGACCAACAAAAAATGGAACACACGTGTTTTATAAATGTAATAAATATAAATCTATTTTTCCATTGTAAAATCTGTCACATATAGTAACAATTAAAATACTGAACTTTTTGTTTTACAATGTTTTAGTTACATTTAACTTAAAAGTCTTTAGATAAAAACAAGCTAAGGAGCATTACTTTGGAAGATTAGGTTAAATAAAGGAACAAATTATAATTTCACACATTGAAAAATAAAATATAAATAAATTGCATCTCAAATTACCAAAAAAAAAAGAAAAAAAAAAAAGCTTAATTTAATGTTTTAAAATGGCTAAATAATAAACAATTTAAACAGAATTATAACAGTCAAAAAATAATTATAAGTATTCGCCAATTGCTTTTGTCAAAAAAAGTTAAAAACGGTTGATTACACAGAAATAATCACTAAACATGACCCTCCTAGTCCTCTATACAGTACGTCTCAGTTTTTTTTTGCACAGCAAATGGGTTCTTCTTCATTTGCAGCAGCTGCATCTCCACAGGACCAGACGCCTTCACTGCTTCTTGCTGAACTCCTCAAGTGATTTCTTGACTAGATCCCAGGTGATGGCACTACGAACCATCACACAGTGAACACCTAAAAGAGTGGGAAACAGCAACTGATTCAACTGGATATCTCCAACTTTCACCATACAGTTCCAGATCTCTGAAGCAGCTATAAAGGTTTGCTGAAGAGAGTAAGCAGAGACTTACCCAGCCTGCCAACCTCCAAGATGTTCCTATCCTCGTCATCAAAGAACATCATGTCAGAAAACTGGACGCCACTGTCAGCTTTCAGCCTGGAGACAGAACAACAGTCAGACGGTCTGAGGTACTGTGTACATGTGTGAGCGAGACGCCACATGCAAAGAGAGATGCACGCACTATTATGCCACTTTGATTTAGAACAGAACTTTGAAATTACAAACTAAATTGTGTTTTTGAAAGGTTTTTATACTCTCCATGGCTACATTTATTAGATTAAAAATACAGTGATATTGTGAAATATTATTACAATTTAAAATAACTGACTTCTATTTGAATATATGTTAAACTATAATTAATTCCTGTGATGTGAAGCTGAATTTTCAGCATCATTACTCCAGGCTTCAGTGTCAAATGATCCCTCTATCGTTCTAATCATTCTAACATGCTGATATTCTGCTTAAGAAACATTTATTATTATTATCAACAGTTTAGCTGCTTAATATTTTTATGGAAACTGTGCTAATTGTTTCTTCAAGATTTATCGATGAATAGAAAGTTCTATTACATGTTTGAAACAAATCGTCTGTAACATTATTAATGCCTTTACTATCACTTTTGATCAACTTAAAGTGCCCTTGTAGAATTAACAATATAATTTATTTTGTTTAAATCTTGTGCAAACACTGCGGGAGTGTGTTCACAGTGTGTGTGTGCACTTGGATGGGTTAAATGCAGAGCACAAATTCCAAAAATGGGTCACCATACTTGGCCACATGTCACTACACTTTACTGATTACCAGCCAAATTCAAAAGTCCTTTCTGTACCTTTTAAAGTGAGTGACCTTTGAACCGGGATAGATCTCCTTGAAGGAAATGTATTGGTCAAGTTTATAGAGTGACAGCAGCTGATTGGCTCCCTCCGTCTCACTGGTTCTATGAGAAACAGAAAAAGAACACAGCTTTGAGATATATCTAGATCTGTGTGTGTGTGTGTGTGTGTGTGTTCATTCGATCATTTGCAATTTTACCGTGATGCAATGCCTATCTTGAACCCCTGACTATGCAGTGAGCTCAAAATCTTTTTAGTATCGTGATAAATGGGAACCTTGGCAAATCTTGAATCCCGCACCATGCCGCTGGAGAAACAGGAGACAAGTCAGCGTGTGCCAGCAGAAAAGCAAAAACTTCAGGATAAACAACTCTGAAGTATGTTAATGGAAAACAAACAATGAATTAATGCTATAGCTGATGAAGCAAACCTGTCATCGATGTGAAAAGGTGCATCAACATGGGTGTCGACCCAGAACGGCCACAGGGTGTAATCTGTTTAAATCCAAGACAGAAAAAAATATATATAATTGTAATTTCTATATCAAAGGTGTCACTATATACACCGGTATACAGTGACACCTTTGATATATAGAAATTACAATTATATATACTTGACTATAACCGTGATATTTTTAAACAATGAAATACTGTTATAGTGTTATTTTAGGGGTGTCACTATATATCAGTGTGTGCGATAATCATGATATTTAAACATAAATAATGAACGTATATTAACATGACATAAATAATCCAGTGCCAGCAACCAGAGATGGTCTTGTTATTGGGAAATATCAATGCTTCTACTACTGGAGAAGACAGCTTAATAACCAATCACATTACAGCCTTGACAATCTTTACATTTATGTCAAAGGTGTTCAACAGTCAGTTAGTGAATACCATAAATGAATACTATGAAATAATATAATTTCTGCCTCATTCTGTGATGAGAAGTCACATTAGTTCACAAAAGGAAATTACTTCAAACCGGTTGCAATTAAGTGCAATTGTTCCTTTTTTATGAAACAGTGTGGGTGGCGCAACATTAACAAACAGATTAACTATACATTATATATTACTCACACACGCAAAATATATTTGGCATAGTTACTACAGTTATTATTATTGCAATATCAGAAATCAATGTCACTAACCATATTCTGTGGTTTGTACAGCATGAAAGTATATGAGGAAGAGTTTTTATATTCCCATTCTTCAGGTTTCAGGTTTATAAATCCATGCCGCTATTCTAAAGTACAACCTTGAAAACTGTGAAAACTTACCTAGGTCGAAGACTATTAATTTCGGCTTAGACATCTTTGATTAGCGATTGACAAGGAGGAAAACTAGACAATTCAAATCAATCGGACACAGAACACTTTCATTTACTTGAGAACCGTGCCTTACCGGTAATGCGGAAGTAGCGTCATGACGTCAGCAATGCATACGATGTTACGTAGCTTTGAGGTTTGCAACCAACGCTGAAGAACAAGAATAACAACAATACTAATAATTAGATATAAAATATGCCCAATATATATTTTATGATAAAAGGTTTATACTATTTTGTGATTATATTACCAAGCAGAAAAAAATATAATGTATGTGTATACAGATACACATACAGTTCGATTTGAATCGATCTTTCAATATAAATAGCCATATAGTTTTTGCACTTTTTTGGAAGAAGGCCATATATGTATTACAGTTTTACAAAAGCAACAAATCTGCAAGTACAGTATTTTGGCATATAATGGATATCGGGTTTTTTATGCAAGAGACAGAAAAATAATAGGCGTTAGAACGTGCCTTGCAAATAATATCAAGTGAGTTATATGAATAATATTTGTGGAAATATGTATTAATATGATTTTGGATTGTATCAGAGTACTTGTTTATATCGACATGATATTTTAATATTATTCATTGTTGTGCCTTATTTTATTAATAATCATGGTTGATCAAATAAAATACCAGTTTAACCTTTTTTTTTTAAAAAAAAATAATACTTTTATTAAAGTAGTCATAAAAACAGCCTCAAGTGATAATCTCCAATATATTCTCACTTTTTACTCACTTTTTTTTTATATATATATTCATAATGAACAGAAATGCGTACTTACGGGTAGTCATGTTGTATTTTGACTGTAAATACTAAGAATAAACAAACATCCTGGGTACTGCTTATAAATGACATTCTAAATTAAACACATACCAAAGTAGAAATCAGGAACACCAAAAACAATTATTCACAAAATATTTATTCAAATTCATGTGCAAATAGTATAAGTATTAGTAATTCTTAAATAGTCTGTGCTATGTTTTTAGTGGCACTTTGCTGCCTGGTTGTTTTCGCTGCTCCACAAGTTCAGCATTGAGGGACATCAGCTGCGTCAGGAAGTTTATGGAGGGCTTGATGTGTCGCACCTTTATAACCTGATCGATGGCTTCCTCCACCATCATGTCATGATGGATCACCAGATATGCCAGCAAAAGTGTAGGGGAGTGGCTGAAACCATCACAGCAGTGAATTAACACCTTATCTGTGGAAATAAAAACAGAAACAGTCAAAAAAACTTGTTCCCTAAAAATTGGTCACTGCAGAACACTTGATAAAAGATCTTACTGTCTGGGTTCCTCAGGGCCTTGTGGATGAATTTGGCAGCTGGTAAAAAGTACATGCCCATGTTCAAGCCATCTCTGTGTGTTGTAGGCAAGCCACAGTATTTTATGTTCATGCCTCTGTAATATTTCTTCCCTGTATTAATCTTTCCATTCAGGTCTTTCCCTTTTGGCATTCCCATCAAGACCCTCAGCTTCTTCTTCACTGCTGCTGTGTTTAAGATGTGGGTAATACCCATCTCTTTGAGTTTGGTTCGGTCTCTTGCGGTCTCTCTGCACAAGAACACAACAATCTAGATTAGTCTTTCAGTAAAGAGGTAGAAATACAGTTGTGTTTGATTCCATGCTCCTGCGTTACATTATTGCTTTATCACATGCTTTATATTAGTCTTTAAGAGTTCCAGACTTACTCATTTCCCAAGAAGATGTTGGGCCAGACCTCAGTGACAGGTGTCTCAGATGGTGTATGTTCCTCCAAACGTTTTTTCAGCTGAGAAATATTTTGAGGAATATAGTTCTCTAAGACTGAAAGCTCTGTCACATGAGGTTCTTGCTCGGGAACGCTTGCTTCTGGGATGCACGGAGGCTCTGGAACAGCTGGATCCTTCTGAGGCTGTGCTGAGATCCCAAAAAGCTTTTGGAAGAACATACTCATTTTATTGATCTTCCTCACTTTGACATATTCTGAAAAAGAAGAAGACAATATGTTATTAGAAACATATTTAACAACAAATTAAACATGAATCTTTTGTCTGACTTGAAGGACATTCTGTTTGCATGCCATTGTAATGTTGAAACTCAAATGCTCTGTTCACATTCACCTGTTGGAATGTCCTCCTCAGGGGTTTCAGGAGAAACATCAGTGTCTCCCTGATCGTTCCCGCTGCTGCTCCCTGACACTTCCGCTGAAGGCCCTTCTGGATCGGTCAGGTCTTCAGACACCATCGTTGGGCTCCTCGGCTCTGAGGTAGCATCACTGATGTCAACCACCAAACCTTCTGGGGATGCAGGTTCCGGTCCAGAACTGTTCAGGATAGACCATTCCTCAGGATCCAGTCCAGGTTCCATAAGCTCAGATGATGAGGACAAAGCTTCAGATTTTGGTTCAAGAACACTTGCATCTGGGACACACAGTGACTCTGAAACATCTGGATCTGGCTGTGCTGAGATCTCAAAACGCTTTTGGAAGAACGCACTAATTGTCTTCTTCACTTTTGCATATTCTAAAAAATTAAAGAAAACAATATGTTATTAGAAACATCTCTAATAGAAAGCTGCTTGGTTTGAAATGTTTGAAAGGGTTCAGCACGTACATGTACTCTGTTGATATTTACCTATTGGGATGTTCTCGTGACAGATATCAAAAGAAGCATCCATGCCACCCTGACTGATCTCACTGCTGCTTCCTGCACCTTTACACAGGAACTCGGAAACAGCCAGATCAGTTTTGGGCTGTGCTGAGTTCCCAGTCCGGAAGAACTCACTAATGGTCCTCCTCACTTTGGCAAAGTCTGTAAAATTAAAAATTATTGGAAACATCACTAACCACAGATTAATCATTGATAAAGTGTGGTCACATTTACTGTTGCTTTGCGAAATTGGGTGAGCCAAAAAAATTATTTATGCAGATTTTTCTCAGTTTCATAATGTTTACTTTAATTCAACATGCTGACCAATAGAAAGCTGCTTGTTTTGAAACAGGTTCAACACGCATGTGTACCAAACAAATGCAGTGGGGTTTTTTAACCACTGCACATGTGGACAATCTGTGTGTGGAATGTAATTTGTGTGAGCTGTGCTTACAATGAACCATTTTTCCTGTCACAGCACCTTTAGTCCAACAATTTATTATTTTATTTTTTTTGCAACTCAATATAATTTTGCATTTCAATTTCTTTGTAGATATTTACCTATTGGGATGTCCTCCTCAGAGACTTCAGATGAAGCATCCATGTCTCCCTGACTGATCTCACTGCTGCTTCCTGCCTCCTCACACAGCGACTCGGAAACAGCCGGATCAGTCTTAGACTGTGATGAGATCCCAGTTCGGAAGAACTCACTCATTGTCTTTCTCACTTTGGCAAATTCTGTAATAGAAGAACAATATGTTATTAGAAACACGTCTAACCATTGATTAAACATGAATAATTAACGTGCGGTCACAGTTATTGTTGCTCGACCAAAATCAAAATATCCAATGCAGGTTTAGCTCATTTTTCCAGTTGATCACTGGAATTTTCCATTTACAACAAAGACATAAACTGCAGCAGAAAGTGTTCTTGAGCAGTACTGATTTAATAATAAGCTATTTTATGCTGTTTTCGCCCTGCTGTAACAAAAACATATCTAACCATAACATCTTCTGTGTGCACAATGGACCTTTTTTTTGCCAGTGAAATTTTGCTCAGATATAATATAATTGCACATTTTGTCTGACATTCTTATTTGGACCTCATTACAATGTTGCATTTCAACTGCTCTGTTGCCATTTACCTGTTGGGATGTTCTCCTCAGAAGTTTCAGGAGAAACATCCATGCCTTCCTGATCAGTCTCACTGATGCTTCCATCCACTTTTGTGGAAGGCCCCAGTGGATCGGTCAGTTCTTCAAACACCAGCAATACAGACTCTGAGATGGCATTGTGGATGTCAGCTTCCAGCTGCACATCTTTCTCCTCACAGGAGACTTTTTCCAGCTGCACATCTTTCTTCTCACAGGAGACTTCTTCCAGCTGCACATCTTTCTCCTCACAGGAGACTTCTTCCAGCTGCACATCTTTCTCCTCACAAGAGACTTCTTCCAGCTGCACATCTTTCTCTTCACAGGAGACTTCTTCCAGCTGCACATCTTTCTTCTCACAGGAGACTTCTTCCAGCTGCACATCTTTCTCCTCACAGGAGACTTCTTCCAGCTGCACATCTTTCTCTTCACAGGAGACTTCTTCCAGCTGCACATGTATGTTCTCTGGTTTATAGCAACTGAAATTGTCATAGATGGCACTGGTGATCTCTGACTCCACATTTTTGTCATCTGATGCCCAGAAACTATCAGTGCAGTAGAAGACGCCATTGACATAAACCTCCACAAGCACTTCTCTCAGTTCTGAAGACATGGTGGTGTCTGGTGTTTTGGATCTGATACTGTCAGTTCAAACGGTATCTGTTAATGTCAGATGTAGAGTTGTGAAATTGTATTTGAAACACACTGTGAGTACAGACTGAACCAATAAACTGTAAGTATAAACACGCCGACTATAGAATATTTCTGTATGGACAGTGTTTGAACGATCTGTTTTGGTAGACTTTCACTCAGACTCACGTTTCTGCTCAGAAAACCATCAAAGTGAAGAGATTCTGTTAGTGACGTCATAAAAGTTACGAGTCTTGGTCGTTCCACAGTTGCCATAGAAACAGTAGCTTTCGATCACAGTCACGTGGGCGATATAATAGGGATATTGTTTCTGTCTCGCCTATTTGCAAATTATATTTTAAAATAAGCACATGCAATTTTTTTCGTGTAATTAATGTCGAATATACGTTTCTTATACTGTAGTGAGTCAGGATTTGCAAAACGACCATATTTGAGAAAATTTAGTTTGCATGCATACAGGATATTATTACTGTCGGCCGTTTAAAATTTCTATGCTAAAATATTCGTCAAATATTCAATGTTTATCGCTACTTCCTGTTCCTCACTCTTTCAACAAAACTGACGCTTCGGGATTCTGTTCTGTTCTTTGATTTGATTGGCTCTGAGTCATTTGAAATCGATAAGCGCTGTGACATTCGATAATATTCTCCTATCAGTTATTTTGTTATCACGTTATATTACTGTTTTGAAAATAGAAATGAAAATTGTAGTATGAATCCTTCACATTGTATATATATATAAAATAAGTACATATATTTAAATAAAGTATTATATTTAATATGATTTATGTATACAGATACAAATACAGTTCGATTTTAATCAATCTTTCAATATAAAGAGCCTGAATGTTTTTGCACTTTTTTGGAAGAAGGCCATATATGTATTATGGTTTTACAAAAGCAACAAATCTGCAAGTACAGTATTTTGGCATATAATGGATATCGGGTTTTTTATGCAAGAGACAGAAAAATAATAGGAGTTAGAACGTGCCTTGCAAATAATATCAAGTGAGTTATATGAATAATATTTGTGGAAATATGTATTAATATGATTTTGGATTGTATCAGAGTACTTGTTTATATCGACATGATATTTTAATATTATTCATTGTTGTGCCTTATTTTATTAATAATCAGGGTTGACCAAATAAAATACCAGTTTAACCTTTTTTTTATTTTTTATAAATCATACTTTTATTAAAGTTGTCATAAAAACAGCCTAAAGTTATAATCTCCAATATATTCTCACTTTTTTTCCCTTTCTTTTTTTTTTTTTTTGAATATATTTATAATGAACAGAAATGCGTACTTACGGGTAGTCATGTTGTATTTTGACTGTAAATACTAAGAATAATCAAACATCCTGGGTACTGCTTATAAATGACATTCTAAATTAATCACATACCAAAGTAGAAATCAGGAACACCAAAAACAATTATTCACAAAATATTTATTCAAATTCATGTGCAAATAGTATAAGTATTAGTAATTCTTAAATAGTCTGTGCTATGTTTTTAGTGGCACTTTGCTGCCTGGTTGTTTTCGCTGCTCCACAAGTTCAGCATTGAGGGACATCAGCTGCGTCAGGAAGTTTATGGAGGGCTTGATGTGTCGCACCTTTATAACCTGATCGATGGCTTCCTCCACCATCATGTCATGATGGATCACCAGATATGCCAGCAAAAGTGTAGGGGAGTGGCTGAAACCATCACAGCAGTGAATTAACACCTTATCTGTGGAAATAAAAACAGAAACAGTCAAAAAAAACGTGTTCCCTTAAAATTGGTCACTGCAGAACACTTGATAAAAGATCTTACTGTCTGGGTTCCTCAGGGCCTTGTGGATGAATTTGGCAGCTGGTAAAAAGTACATGCCCATGTTCAAGCCATCTCTGTGTGTTGTAGGCAAGCCACAGTATTTTATGTTCATGCCTCTGTAATATTTCTTCCCTGTATTAATCTTTCCATTCAGGTCTTTTCCTTTTGGCATTCCCATCAAGACCCTCAGCTTCTTCTTCACTGCTGCTGTGTTTAAGATGTGGGTAATACCCATCTCTTTGAGTTTGGTTCGGTCTCTTGCGGTCTCTCTGCACAAGAACACAACAATCTAGATTAGTCTTTCAGTAAAGACGTAGAAATACAGTTGTGTTTGATTCCATGCTCCTGCGTTACATTATTGCTTTATCACATGCTTTATATTAGTCTTTAAGAGTTCCAGACTTACTCATTTCCCAAGAAGATGTTGGGCCAGACCTCAGTGACAGGTGTCTCAGATGGTGTATGTTCCTCCAAACGTTTTTTCAGCTGAGAAATATTTTGAGGAATATAGTTCTCTAAGACTGAAAGCTCTGTCACATGAGGTTCTTGCTCGGGAACGCTTGCTTCTGGGATGCACGGAGGCTCTGGAACAGCTGGATCGTTCTGAGGCTGTGCTGAGATCCCAAAAAGCTTTTGGAAGAACATACTCATTTTATTGATCTTCCTCACTTTGACATATTCTGAAAAAGAAGAAGACAATATGTTATTAGAAACATATTTAACAACAAATTAAACATGAATCTTTTGTCTGACTTGAAGGACATTCTGTTTGCATGCCATTGTAATGTTGAAACTCAAATGCTCTGTTCACATTCACCTGTTGGAATGTCCTCCTCAGGGGTTTCAGGAGAAACATCAGTGTCTCCCTGATCGTTCCCGCTGCTGCTCCCTGACACTTCCGCTGAAGGCCCTTCTGGATCGGTCAGGTCTTCAGACACCATCGTTGGGCTCCTCGGCTCTGAGGTGGCATCACTGATGTCAACCACCAAACCTTCTGGGGATGCAGGTTCCGGTCCAGAACTGTTCAGGATAGACCATTCCTCAGGATCCAGTCCAGGTTCCATAAGCTCAGATGATGAGGACAAAGCTTCAGATTTTGGTTCTAGAACACTTGCATCTGGGACACACAGTGACTCTGAAACATCTGGATCTGGCTGTGCTGAGATCTCAAAACGCTTTTGGAAGAACGCACTAATTGTCTTCCTCACTTTGGCATATTCTAAAAATTTAAAGAAAACAATATGTTATTAGGAACATCTCTAATAGAAAGCTGCTTGGTTTGAAATGTTTGAAAGGGTTCAGCACGTACATGTACTCTGTTGATATTTACCTATTGGGATGTTCTCGTGACAGATATCAAAAGAAGCATCCATGCCACCCTGACTGATCTCACTGCTGCTTCCTGCACCTTTACACAGGAACTCGGAAACAGCCAGATCAGTTTTGGGCTGTGCTGAGTTCCCAGTCCGGAAGAACTCACTAATGGTCCTCCTCACTTTGGCAAAGTCTGTAAAATTAAAAATTATTGGAAACATCACTAACCACAGATTAATCATTGATAAAGTGTGGTCACATTTACTGTTGCTCTGCGAAATTGGGTGAGCCAAAAAAATGATTTATGCAGATTTTTTTCAGTTTCATAATGTTTACTTTAATTCAACATGCTGACCAATAGAAAGCTGCTTGTTTTGAAACAGGTTCAACACGCATGTGTACCAAACAAATGCAGTGGGGTTTTTTAACCACTGCACATGTGGACAATCTGTGTGTGGAATGTAATTTGTGTGAGCTGTGCTTACAATGAACCATTTTTCCTGTCACAGCACCTTTAGTCCAACAATTTATTATTTTATTTTTTTTGCAACTCAATATAATTTTGCATTTCAATTTCTTTGTAGATATTTACCTATTGGGATGTCCTCCTCAGAGACTTCAGATGAAGCATCCATGTCTCCCTGACTGATCTCACTGCTGCTTCCTGCCTCCTCACACAGCGACTCGGAAACAGCCGGATCAGTCTTAGACTGTGATGAGATCCCAGTTCGGAAGAACTCACTCATTGTCTTTCTCACTTTGGCAAATTCTGTAATAGAAGAACAATATGTTATTAGGAACACGTCTAACCATTGATTAAACATGAATAATTAACGTGCGGTCACAGTTATTGTTGCTCGACCAAAATCAAAATATCCAATGCAGGTTTAGCTCATTTTTCCAGTTGATCACTGGAATTTTCCATTTACAACAAAGACATAAACTGCAGCAGAAAGTGTTCTTGAGCAGTACTGATTTAATAATAAGCTATTTTATGCTGTTTTCGCCCTGCTGTAACAAAAACATATCTAACCATAACATCTTCTGTGTGCACAATGGACCTTTTTTTTGCCAGTGAAATTTTGCTCAGATATAATATAATTGCACATTTTGTCTGACATTCTTATTTGGACCTCATTACAATGTTGCATGTTGCCATTTACCTGTTGGGATGTTCTCCTCAGAAGTTTCAGGAGAAACATCCATGCCTTCCTGATCAGTCTCACTGATGCTTCCATCCACTTTTGTGGAAGGCCCCAGTGGATCGGTCAGTTCTTCAAACACCAGCAATACAGACTCTGAGATGGCATTGTGGATGTCAGCTTCCAGCTGCACATCTTTCTCCTCACAGGAGACTTTTTCCAGCTGCACATCTTTCTTCTCACAGGAGACTTCTTCCAGCTGCACATCTTTCTCCTCACAGGAGACTTCTTCCAGCTGCACATCTTTCTCTTCACAGGAGACTTCTTCCAGCTGCACATCTTTCTTCTCACAGGAGACTTCTTCCAGCTGCACATCTTTCTCCTCACAGGAGACTTTTTCCAGCTGCACATCTTTCTCCTCACAGGAGACTTCTTCCAGCTGCACATCTTTCTCCTCACAGGAGACTTCTTCCAGCTGCACATCTTTCTCTTCACAGGAGACTTCTTCCAGCTGCACATGTATGTTCTCTGGTTTATAGCAACTGAAATTGTCATAGATGGCACTGGTGATCTCTGACTCCACATTTTTGTCATCTGATGCCCAGAAACTATCAGTGCAGTAGAAGACGCCATTGACATAAACCTCCACAAGCACTTCTCTCAGTTCTGAAGACATGGTGGTGTCTGGTGTTTTGGATCTGATACTGTCAGTTCAAACGGTATCTGTTAATGTCAGATGTAGAGTTGTGAAATTGTATTTGAAACACACTGTGAGTACAGACTGAACCAATAAACTGTAAGTATAAACACGCCGACTATAGAATATTTCTGTATGGACAGTGTTTGAACGATCTGTTTTGGTAGACTTTCACTCAGACTCACGTTTCTGCTCAGAAAACCATCAAAGTGAAGAGATTCTGTTAGTGACGTCATAAAAGTTACGAGTCTTGGTCGTTCCACAGTTGCCATAGAAACAGTAGCTTTCGATCACAGTCACGTGGGCGATATAATAGGGATATTGTTTCTGTCTCGCCTATTTGCAAATTATATTTTAAAATAAGCACATGCAATTTTTTTCGTGTAATTAATGTCGAATATACGTTTCTTATACTGTAGTGAGTCAGGATTTGCAAAACGACCATATTTGAGAAAATTTAGTTTGCATGCATACAGGATATTATTACTGTCGGCCGTTTAAAATTTCTATGCTAAAATATTCGTCAAATATTCAATGTTTATCGCTACTTCCTGTTCCTCACTCTTTCAACAAAACTGACGCTTCGGGATTCTGTTCTGTTCTTTGATTTGATTGGCTCTGAGTCATTTGAAATCGATAAGCGCTGTGACATTCGATAATATTCTCCTATCAGTTATTTTGTTATCACGTTATATTACTGTTTTGAAAATAGAAATGAAAATTGTAGTATGAATCCTTCACATTGTATATATATATAAAATAAGTACATATATTTAAATAAAGTATTATATTTAATATGATTTATGTATACAGATACAAATACAGTTCGATTTTAATCAATCTTTCAATATAAAGAGCCTGAATGTTTTTGCACTTTTTTGGAAGAAGGCCATATATGTATTATGGTTTTACAAAAGCAACAAATCTGCAAGTACAGTATTTTGGCATATAATGGATATCGGGTTTTTTATGCAAGAGACAGAAAAATAATAGGAGTTAGAACGTGCCTTGCAAATAATATCAAGTGAGTTATATGAATAATATTTGTGGAAATATGTATTAATATGATTTTGGATTGTATCAGAGTACTTGTTTATATCGACATGATATTTTAATATTATTCATTGTTGTGCCTTATTTTATTAATAATCAGGGTTGACCAAATAAAATACCAGTTTAACCTTTTTTTTATTTTTTATAAATCATACTTTTATTAAAGTTGTCATAAAAACAGCCTCAAGTTATAATCTCCAATATATTCTCACTTTTTTTCCCTTTCTTTTTTTTTTTTTTTGAATATATTTATAATGAACAGAAATGCGTACTTACGGGTAGTCATGTTGTATTTTGACTGTAAATACTAAGAATAATCAAACATCCTGGGTACTGCTTATAAATGACATTCTAAATTAATCACATACCAAAGTAGAAATCAGGAACACCAAAAACAATTATTCACAAAATATTTATTCAAATTCATGTGCAAATAGTATAAGTATTAGTAATTCTTAAATAGTCTGTGCTATGTTTTTAGTGGCACTTTGCTGCCTGGTTGTTTTCGCTGCTCCACAAGTTCAGCATTGAGGGACATCAGCTGCGTCAGGAAGTTTATGGAGGGCTTGATGTGTCGCACCTTTATAACCTGATCGATGGCTTCCTCCACCATCATGTCATGATGGATCACCAGATATGCCAGCAAAAGTGTAGGGGAGTGGCTGAAACCATCACAGCAGTGAATTTACACCTTATCTGTGGAAATAAAAACAGAAACAGTCAAAAAAACGTGTTCCCTTAAAAT
The DNA here is from genome assembly GCF_963082965.1 of Carassius carassius. Classification (NCBI taxonomy): domain Eukaryota; kingdom Metazoa; phylum Chordata; class Actinopteri; order Cypriniformes; family Cyprinidae; genus Carassius; species Carassius carassius. The sequence goes on along the minus strand of NC_081791.1, from coordinate 24,600,572 downwards.
TGGTCACTGCAGAACACTTGATAAAAGATCTTACTGTCTGGGCTCCTCAGGGCCTTGTGGATGAATTTGGCAGCTGGTAAAAAGTACATGCCCATGTTCAAGCCATCTCTGTGTGTTGTAGGCAAGCCACAGTATTTTATATTCATGCCTCTGTAATATTTCTTCCCTGTATTAATCTTTCCATTCAGGTCTTTTCCTTTTGGCATTCCCATCAAGACCCTCAGCTTCTTCTTCACTGCTGCTGTGTTTAAGATGTGGGTAATACCCATCTCTTTGAGTTTGGTTCGGTCTCTTGCGGTCTCTCTGCACAAGAACACAACAATCTAGATTAGTCTTTCAGTAAAGAGGTAGAAATACAGTTGTGTTTGATTCCATGCTCCTGCGTTACATTATTGCTTTATCACATGCTTTATATTAGTCTTTAAGAGTTCCAGACTTACTCATTTCCCAAGAAGATGTTGGGCCAGACCTCAGTGACAGGTGTCTCAGATGGTGTATGTTCCTCCAAACGTTTTTTCAGCTGAGAAATATTTTGAGGAATATAGTTCTCTAAGACTGAAAGCTCTGTCACATGAGGTTCTTGCTCGGGAACGCTTGCTTCTGGGATGCACGGAGGCTCTGGAACAGCTGGATCGTTCTGAGGCTGTGCTGAGATCCCAAAAAGCTTTTGGAAGAACATACTCATTTTATTGATCTTCCTCACTTTGACATATTCTGAAAAAGAAGAAGACAATATGTTATTAGAAACATATTTAACAACAAATTAAACATGAATCTTTTGTCTGACTTGAAGGACATTCTGTTTGCATGCCATTGTAATGTTGAAACTCAAATGCTCTGTTCACATTCACCTGTTGGAATGTCCTCCTCAGGGGTTTCAGGAGAAACATCAGTGTCTCCCTGATCGTTCCCGCTGCTGCTCCCTGACACTTCCGCTGAAGGCCCTTCTGGATCGGTCAGGTCTTCAGACACCATCGTTGGGCTCCTCGGCTCTGAGGTGGCATCACTGATGTCAACCACCAAACCTTCTGGGGATGCAGGTTCCGGTCCAGAACTGTTCAGGATAGACCATTCCTCAGGATCCAGTCCAGGTTCCATAAGCTCAGATGATGAGGACAAAGCTTCAGATTTTGGTTCAAGAACACTTGCATCTGGGACACACAGTGACTCTGAAACATCTGGATCTAGCTGTGCTGAGATCTCAAAACGCTTTTGGAAGAACGCACTAATTGTCTTCCTCACTTTGGCATATTCTAAAAATTTAAAGAAAACAATATGTTATTAGAAACATCTCTAATAGAAAGCTGCTTGGTTTGAAATGTTTGAAAGGGTTCAGCACGTACATGTACTCTGTTGATATTTACCTATTGGGATGTTCTCGTGACAGATATCAAAAGAAGCATCCATGCCACCCTGACTGATCTCACTGCTGCTTCCTGCACCTTTACACAGGAACTCGGAAACAGCCAGATCAGTTTTGGGCTGTGCTGAGTTCCCAGTCCGGAAGAACTCACTAATGGTCCTCCTCACTTTGGCAAAGTCTGTAAAATTAAAAATTATTGGAAACATCACTAACCACAGATTAATCATTGATAAAGTGTGGTCACATTTACTGTTGCTCGGTGAAATTGGGTGAGCCAAAAAAATTATTTATGCAGATTTTTCTCATTTTTATAATGTTTACTTTAATTCAACATGCTGACCAATAGAAAGCTGCTTGTTTTGAAACAGGTTCAACACGCATGTGTACCAAACAAATGCAGTGGGGTTTTTTAACCACTGCACATGTGGACAATCTGTGTGTGGAATGTAATTTGTGTGAGCTGTGCTTACAATGAACCATTTTTCTTGTGACAGCACCTTTAGTCCAACAATTTATTATTTTAATTTTTTTTTTGCAACTCAATATAATTTTGCATTTCAGTTTCTTTGTAGATATTTACCTATTGGGATGTCCTCCTCAGAGACTTCAGATGAAGCATCCATGTCTCCCTGACTGATCTCACTGCTGCTTCCTGCCTCCTCACACAGCGACTCGGAAACAGCCGGATCAGTCTTAGACTGTGATGAGATCCCAGTTCGGAAGAACTCACTCATTGTCTTTTTCACTTTGGCAAATTCTGTAATAGAAGAACAATATGTTATTAGAAACACGTCTAACCATTGATTAAACATGAATAATTAACGTGCGGTCACAGTTATTGTTGCTCGACCAAAATCAAAATATCAAATGCAGGTTTAGCTCATTTTTCCAGTTGATCACTGGAATTTTCCATTTACAACAAAGACATAAATTGCAGCAGAAAGTGTTCTTGAGCAGTACTGATTTAATAATAAGCTATTTTATGCTGTTTTCGCCCTGCTGTAACAAAAACATATCTAACCATAACATCTTCTGTGTGCACAATGGACCTTTTTTTTGCCAGTGAAGTTTTGCTCAAATATAATATAACTGCACATTTTGTCTGACATTCTTATTTGGACCTCATTACAATGTTGCATTTCAACTGCTATGTTGCCATTTACCTGTTGGGATGTTCTCCTCAGAAGTTTCAGGAGAAACATCAATGCCTTCCTGATCAGTCTCACTGATGCTTCCATCCACTTTTGTGGAAGGCCCCAGTGGATCGGTCAGTTCTTCAAACACCAGCAATACAGACTCTGAGATGGCATCGTGGATGTCAGCTTCCAGCTGCACATCTTTCTCCTCACAGGAGACTTTTTCCAGCTGCACATCTTTCTTCTCACAGGAGACTTCTTCCAGCTGCACATCTTTCTCCTCACAGGAGACTTCTTCCAGCTGCACATCTTTCTCCTCACAGGAGACTTCTTCCAGCTGCACATCTTTCTCTTCACAGGAGACTTCTTCCAGCTGCACATGTATGTTCTCTGGTTTATAGCAACTGAAATTGTCATAGATGGCACTGGTGATCTCTGACTCCACATTTTTGTCATCTGATGCCCAGAAACTATCAGTGCAGTAGAAGACGCCATTGACATAAACCTCCACAAGCACTTCTCTCAGTTCTGAAGACATGGTGTTTTGTCTGGTTGTCTGGTGTTTTGGATCTGATACTGTCAGTTCAAACGGTATCTGTTAATGTCAGATGTAGAGTTGTGAAATTGTATTTGAAACACACTGTGAGTACAGACTGAACCAATAAACTGTAAGTATAAACACGCCGACTATAGAATATTTCTGTATGGACAGTGTTTGAACGATCTGTTTTGGTAGACTTTCACTCAGACTCACGTTTCTGCTCAGAAAACCATCAAAGTGAAGAGATTCTGTTAGTGACGTCATAAAAGTTACGAGTCTTGGTCGTTCCACAGTTGCCATAGAAACAGTAGCTTTCGATCACAGACACGTGGGCGATATAATAGCGATATCGTTTCTGTCGCGACTATTTGCAAATTATATTTTAAAATATGCACATGCACTTTTATTTGTGTAATTAATGTCGAATGTACGTTTCCTATGCTGTAGTGAGTCAGGATTTGCAAAACGACCATATTTGAGAAAAAAAAGTTTGCATGTTTGAGTAGTTTGCATGCATCAAAAGTGCGGCAGCAAGTCGTCATCGGTACTCCACTCTTTGTTGGGAATTTCATATGGATCCAAACCATTAATAGTGCCGATTTTGTCCACATACCAGTCTCTGGCATCCATATTTAGCGTATCCCTATAAATCCCACAACCTTTTTGCGATATTAACATACTTTTTCTTTCTCCCAACTCTGCTTCTTCTAGTTCACCTTGCTGTATGTTTACATTCGCGAGGCCATCAACATGGCCGCCACGTCCCAGAATGCAACGCGGCTCCCAAGCCCTATTATGTCATAACATTTTGTGGAAGGCCCCAGTGGATCGGTCAGTAACATGGATCATAACATTTCTAGGCTAAAATATTCGTCAAATATTCAATGTTTATCGCTACTTCCAGTTCCTCACTCTTTCAACAAAACTGACGCTTCGCGATTCTGTTCTGAATGGTAAACTACACCTTCTTTGATTTGATTGGCTCTGAGTCATTTGGCGCTGTGACATTCTATAATATTCTCAAATCAGTTCTTTTGTTCTCACGTTATATTACTGTTTTGAAAATAGAAATAAAAAAATAGTGGTATGAATCCTTCACATTGGACGAATATTCAGTCTATGAAGATTTTCTACCTATATCAAAAACATTATCCTAACTTTAAAAGTGTATAGTACTTTTACCACTACACTGCTCAACACGTTCATTGTTTAGGATTTATTTATTTGTATTGTTTATTTTATGAAGCTGTTTCATTGCAGTGTTTTAAACAAATATACTAGAGTACAAAATTATTTTTGAAGTTGTAAATGAAACAAATTAGATTTCAGTCTTAGTGCTTCAACATTTCACGTTTAATTCAATGTATTAATAATAATATTTATTTGTAATTACATGTGAAATTTACTAGCAATTTCTAAATGTTTTTTTTCAGTATAATTTTTATTTTCATTTATTAATATGACACAAAGTAATCACTTTTAATATTAAACAGCAAGCACAACGTAAACAAAAGCGACAGCCCTTATGATGCACTCAATGCCTGAATTCGCTCGCTCAGGTGAGCCTCAGTATGTCTTTCATCTTTAATTTCCTGCTCAAATAAAATGACATGAAATATCCCGGCTGTTCCAGATGATATCCCTCTCTCGCTCTTCTCCTCTCTTCAGGTGCGTTTGATTAAACCTATCTTCTGTCCCTGAAGCCTGTGGTGGTGAGGACAATGCCCATCAGAACCATCAGCCACAGGGAGGCTGAGAGGATCCGGTTGCTAGGAGACCATCAAATTCCACACTCTTCTTTGAAGAAGCTGCTGTTGATGCATTCCTGGGATAACTGGAATAAACAGACATGAAAGTGAAGCACTAATGATTTACAACCACAGATGTGTCGTGAGTATTTATTCACTCACCAAGTCCTATTCTCAATCAATCAAACGTGTAATATCACTGGTGAGCTGCCAGATTTTCAAAAGTAAATGTTACCATTGCATCTTATAGTCGCTTATTACAGGTTCAGTCCTCGTCGAGTTACCTGAGGTTAAGAGTCTTGATTAACCCTATAAAGCCTGCTGTATCATTCTATACTCACATTTCTAAATATCATCAAAATATCATCATAATTAAACTTATTATTATTAAACACACTCTACTATGAACCTTCTTTTATCTGGTTTTTACATATTTAGCAAGTAAAATGCTTTTAGTATGATTGTAAGAACATCCAGCTTCAACTTGGATTGGAATTGTGCTGTGAAAATAAGGATTTTAAGTAAACATAAGAATAACTTTTTTATTAGCCTATTAGTAATATTTTTAAGATAAATGCTTACTTAACACGCCCACGCTGCTAGTGAGATGTTGTGCACATATTGTAGTTCATTTATAATTGATTTTTTGCACCCCTCATGACGCTTAGAACAATCACAATGTCATGTTGCTGCGTGTTGAAATTAATTGACATAAAATAAGACTCAAAGATTTATTACTGTCTATAAATATTTATTGCCTGGAATTTAGTGCTGTGCTTCCTACTTGCCAGTCTGTACCGCAGTTTCTGAAAGGAATCAAATTTGCCCTGCAATGAGTTGAAAATGACAATACACCTCAGTTTGACTTTAAGTAATTGCCTAAAGGTAAGAATTCTGTTGCAACACTTTTGCAGAACTCCCTTCTTAGAAATCCTTTGGTCCAAACTCTTCAGGGGTTTCATGCACTGCATTAATTCTAAGCTCAGTGTTAACCTTACTTAAAAGACCAGTTTTAACCAGCTGGATGATTTGCTGGTTTAGTCTGCGTCTTCAGTCTGACAAGACCACAAATCCCTTTTAAAACCATTAAATGAGACAGGCCAGGGTTCTCTATGCAAAACTGGGGTATGCAGTGGTGCATAAGGGTGCATGAGGGAGGGACCCAATTTTGTTGAATTCATTCTGTGAAAATCTTTAATAAAATATTGTGTATAAAAGTAATATAAGGGCCCGTCCATACATTAAGACTTTGTATCGTATTGCCGTTTGGAAACCAAGGTTTATTCACATGATCCAAGTCGTCTTCTCCGTTTTTGGTGTATCTCTGTGGCTGACATACTGGTCTGGCATTTTTTTTTTTTGAACGAGGAAGAAAAAAGATTGGATAGGGAAAACTCTGGCTTCATGTGGATGAGCCCTAAAAGAAAAGAAACATGTCATAACTTCAACTACACAAAATAGATCACTGGACTTTCTACTTGACCTCCAGAACAAGACAGCTGCCGCCATAATTACTACCTCCATCTGATTGGTGTATAGTGGGAGGGATGAGTTTATAAGTAATTGAAGGTCATCAGCACTGCGGTTGATGTACTGATTTTAATGACCAACTTTGTGATTTATGTTCTTTAGTTATGCACTGCAGCTGAGGGGTATAAATGCATTCATACATTCCTGATATTTCCTTAATTAGTTTTGATTCTATAATTACTGGACAACCAACAGAAAACTTTCTAGAACGGCAATACTCATACTTACAGTACTAAAATGCAGACCAGTGTGATACAACAGGTGCCTTTTTTGTCTTTTATACACACACACACACACACACACACACACACACACACACACACAAGCGCGTGGTCAGAACTTGGTACCCATGGTTAAAATGATCAAAGAAGGCTGTGAAACTAAATCTGCATTGTTAATCCTTTTGATCTTTTATTTAAAAATAAATAAATAAATCACAAAAATCAAACCTTTCATTGGAGAATAAGAATTTAAAATGGGGGGAAATATCATTATGAAATGTTTTTTTTTCTAATACACATTGGACAAAATTATTTCAATACTTTTTTAAACCTCCATTTGGCATAATAACAGCTTTAAGTTTTCTCCTATAACCCCTGATGAGGTTAGAGAACACCTGACAAGGGATCAGAGACAGCTCCTTCATCCAGAATCTCTCCAGACCCTTTAGATTCCCAGCTCCATGCTGGTGCTTCTTTTCTTCAGTTCACCTCACTCCGTGTCTAAAGGGTTCAGGTCAGGGAACTGAAATGTTCATAGCAGAAGCTTGGTTTTGTGCCCAGACAGTGACCCATTTTTTGTTGTTTTTAATTTTTGTTTTTGAATTATTGTCCTGTTGGAAAGTCCAAAATGGCCCATTATAAGATTTCTAACAGAAAAATTGTTTTAGATTTTTTTATCTGTTGGTATTTGATAGAATCCATGATGTCATGTGTCTAAATAAGGTGTCCAGGACCTCCAGCAGAAATATAAGCCCACAACATCAGAAATACAGCTGTATATTTCATTGTACACATGAGGTACTTTTTATCCCTGTGTGCACCAAACCCATCTTGAGTGTTTGCTGCTAAAAAGCTATTTTTTTTTGTTACATCTGACCTTAGAAGCCAGTCCCATTTGAAGTTTCAGTCGTGTTTGATAACAGAATATGCTCTGGATTGTTTTATTTTTTATTTTGTTTGTTTTTCTGACCCTGAGACTTAACTATTTTCTGCAATTCTCCAGCTGTGGTCCTTGGAGAGTCTTTAGCCCTAAAACTCTCCTTCTCACCGTGCATTAGGACAATATAGACACACGTCCTCTTCCAGGCAGATTTGTAACATTTTCTGTTAATTTGTTTTGTTAATTTGTTAATTTAATTCTTTTAATGTCTCTTAATTATTGCCCTGATGGTGGAAATGGGGATTTTTATTAAGTCTCTTCTTAAAGTCACTTTCTAATTGGTAAAGCTCAGTTATCTTTTGCTGCACGTCAAAAATATATTCTTTGGTTTTTCTCATTGTGATGGATGATTAAGGGAATTTGGCCTTTGTTTTCCCTTTTATTTATATTCCTGTGAAACAGGAAGCCATGGCTGGATAACTTTATGTTCAGAATCACCCTGGTGTACTCAAAATTGTAAATATAAATGGGAATATACATATTTTACTCATAAGAATTTCTAGGGTTACTAATAATTGTGTCAAATGTGTATTTGAGAAAAAAATGTATTTCTTAATGCTACTTTCCCCTACTTTAAGGCCCTTTTTTACATTTTAAATCTAAAATTTATCATAAAATATTAATCATACATTTTTGTAATTGTTAACATTTAAAATATAATTACAATTTGTGAAAATCTTAATGTTTAATTGTTTATGCAAATTATGGCTTCAGTTTTCGTGTGATTTTCACCAGAATAAACCATTTTTCCTCTACCTAAGTTGTTCCCCCCCAAAATGAGTGTACTTGGTAACTAAGGAGACTGAGAAGGAACTAGAGAATACCTGGGGGTACTGTATGTTTTAAGAGTTTGTCAAAAGGTCCACAGAACCAAAAATGCCCTTCAAGCTGTTTCTTTGAATGACGGACTGCAAAATGGACATTAAAAATGTTCAGTTTGTGTGGTTCATTTTATTTTATCGTGAACATTCAAAACCGGCTGCTCATTTATTCCAGGCTCCAGATATATATTGAGTTGAGGTTGAATAACAGGAAATTCACCCGCTGCTCGTCATAATGAAATTCTAGCACCATTGCAGGTTTAAACAAGTACACTTCTTTCTCACTATGTGCATCTTTGCCAATCTCTCTTTTTATTTCCATCTTTTTGTCATTCATTTCTCCTAAGTTCACTCTGACTTTCTCCATTTGATCTTTCAGACTGAGTGTTTCTACATTACGTCCTCTTTCTCTATGCTTTCACAGCAATTCCCAGTTCTTACAGTCATTTTCCTCCGATGGATTCACCTGCTCCCGCTGAGATTTGATTGACAGGTTCTTAAGTTCAGATGTTGCCGACTAAACGCCCCGTCCCTCTGCGAGCTTCGCTTTGAAGACATCTGCATCTGTAGAGTATAGAAAGTACACAGAAATGTAAAAGAACTCATTGCAAAGTTTCCGGCATGGTGCAGGTTTATGTAACAGATTTGGGTACAAATCTAATTCACTCCCCCAACAGCACACAAAGAAACATTATCTGTTAATCTTCCTGCAGAGGAAAAACTTTAAAAGTGATTCTGAGGGCAAACGGGCATTTATTTGAGAATTACATTTTTTTTTGTTGCCTCAAACAATGCAGCTGTGCGTCAATCTAATCAACACACGGATCTCATTAATAATTCCCCTTGCTCTTAACAAGAAATCTTGAACAATGGTTATTGTAAAACTTATGGGACGAGTGTCTCATCATGAGCCTTTATGGTCCCGCAGAAGGAATTTGTTTTATCTGTGTATATTCATATTTAAACAATAACCACAAATTCCCACAGGAAAGAGAAATCACAAATGAGATCTCTTAATATTTCTTCAACACAGCATTTACACAATTCAATCTTCAATTTTGCTCTTGAGTAAAAAATGCCAGTAATCTTAGATGTGTCTACAGAGTTTCAGAAAATAATGTCTCAAACTGTACTCAGATTTGCCAATATACCAATATGTTAATATGAAGGCAAACATTTCTCATCAATTTCTTCCAAGACTAGGTAATGGTAAAATACCAGTTGTACATATATTATTTGAGCTGCACACTTCTAGATTTTATTTTTTATTTTTTGAAGAACAACTTTTATTTCAGTGATTTAAAAAAACTACTGAGCAAAGCAACATACAGTTTAATAGAGTGTCTGATAAAATATTGATTAAAAATGCAAGAAACAATGAAACTAAATAAAAAATATATAAACAATTTCAAACTGTTTCAAATGTCAAACTGCCTTAATGAGCAAATCATTTGATTGAAATCAGTGACTCACCTATATATATATATATATATATATATATAAATTCCCCCACTTTTGTACCTGAATAAATCTGTGTAAAAAACAGTGATTAATTCAATGACTCACCCATTTTGTTTGGTTCTTGAATGAATCCGCGCTCTTGAAGGAATCAGTTCACTTGAATGATTTAATGACTCAGTCATACAGTTAATAACTTTTTGCCACTTGCTGAAATTATTATGTAATTAATACAATATTTAGGTTCAAATTACTTTATTTTGATCACTGCCAATTTTGAGATCCGAACTAGGAAATGTATCCCAGTACTTTTTTGAATATTTAAAGGGATTAACAGTAACAGTCATTTAGAAATAAAATCATGAAGCACACACATTGCAGAGACAAAGCTGATACATCAAAGAAATATAATATACTGAGAACTCCACTTGCCTCCTGAGCTATGAATGAGCAACATCTGAGCAATAAAATCACTCTCATGGGCAAAAAAAAAAAAAAAAATAATAATAATTAAAACCATCATCCAGCTTCTTTTAAGTTTGGTTTATCCATGCACTGATGCACTCAGACTGCATCTGAAATCTGAAAAATATTTGTATTTTTTTAATTCAGCTGAAACTTCTGTTTTGAGTTTTGAAACTCATAGTATGCTTTATATCAGCCCATCAAGCTCTTTTGTCTCAAAAGTAAACTTTAATCCTCTATTTTTAGAGATTTTACATTTAGTATTCTTAAAAAGCATGCAATGGAAAAACAGCATACAGTATAGAAGTGGAGTAAATAACAGATTTTATATTTGGGTGAACTATTCCTATTTCCTTTTTAACTAATTGTAATTTAGATTTGTGTATCACTGGAGGGGAGATATAACAAGATAAGACATTCTTCACACTATTTGCTAAGTTATTTCTAAAGCTGCCCAAACAACAGAGAGACTGTTAAATTGCCAATTATGCTACTTGCTTTGTTTATTTATGTAGTGTTTATCCATTTATCTTTTCAAAACAAGGATGCTGACATTTTCACAGTTGCTAAGCGAAAGACCCAAACAAATAAGAATCTGGATAATTGCAATTGACCTCAAAAGTCGCTCATTACAGCCTTTCTTAAATATATTATCCAAATAATGTTTAGTCTTTTCCAGCTCAAGGATGTTTTTTTTTTTTCGTGATCTAAAATCCATCTGTAACTAAACGTCAAGATTACAACATAAAGTTAAGGCTATGATTGAATATCACTTGAAGTTTTACCAACAATCTAGTAAGATAAATGATCATCTGTTAATGATTTAAATAGTTATCTTGTGTCGGCTGGCAGCAAGGGGTCGGCAAGTCCGCAACTAATTTTCATGATGGATGGTGGATTTCAATTACCCTTAATCTGTAATTAAAGTGAGAAGAGGCAGCCAATGGCTGTGATTTATTACATCAGAAATGTCTGAGACACAATCAGGATAGCAATCTATAATTGTATAATTGAGAAGAGTCGCTCGCCTTATCCGCCCCTAAACCTGGAAACGTGAAAGAACAAACTGAAACAAATTTAAAGGCCGTGTTGCAAGGTTAATTTTTTAACGAATTTGTGCAATTTGCTCATTGGTAATAAACATTTAAACTGTTATCTATTGTATTTTATGTTGTTGGGTATCACAAAACGGAATATAATACGAAAAAGTAGGTACTATCTTAATGCGGTCCCCTTTCCCCCCACAATGCATTGCATCACGTCACGTTGGGGAGAGAATTTACCAAAGCACGCCTTGAGAGCATTGAGAGTGACTAGAGAGATGAGTAGATGTATCGTCCATATAGTTAGCATAATGCCTTCTATTTCTAGATGACAAATACAAAGTTTACCAGTTCTACGACACTATGACAAAGGTTACCGGTACTTATCTGAACTAACGTCATGATCACTGCCACTAGATATTAAGAAAACGTTGATTTTTTTTCACTCGGTGCTTCTCAATGACAGTGAAAAAAAAAAAAAAAAAAAAGGCTACCTTTCCTCGACTTCCCCCCAACGTGACGTCATCACCGAGTTGTGTAAAAAAAACCTTAATACCAAAAACTTAAAAATAGGTCTTTAAGACCATTTTTGAGACATTTTAAAAATGATTTACATATCTTGAGTGATTTATGTACCCATTAATCGAAAGTGGTGGTTAACCTGCAACATGGCCTTTAAAGTCAGAGTTCCACAAAGTTCCAAAAACTTTTTTGCTGTAGTCTTCAAGAAAGCATCATCAACCAATTCAGTTCGGATCAGTCCAGTTCAGTTTGAATCAGCGGTATGTTTATTTATTTATTTTTACCCTGAAATATCAGTTAAAACCATTAGGCCACAGTTGTATGTGCGCAAGCACCTAGTATTTCTTTACAAAGTGACATCGCCACCTACTGGTTTGGCATGCATAATACAGCATTTTTAGTAATTTTCATGGATCCAAGTGAACAGGGATTGTTTTAACAATGTTTTAACTTTTCAAAAACACAGAGGAAAAACTTTTTAGTACATCACTTTCATGTTAACACCCTTAACTGGCTAAAGTTGTAGGTCATACTGAATTTGGACATACTATACTCTGTTCATATTCTATATGGTAGGCTATGTATGCGATTTTGGATGCAGCCCATGTGTACAGCTATAATACTTGTATACCTAAAAATATATATATATTATAATACTTAACTGTAGGGGGCTCCAAAGGTGCAATAATACACCTATAAAGAACCCAGAAACCAACAATATATGACAATATAATGTTACATCATAAACTTTTTCTCTCTGCAGAACCCTTATGAACTCTATACAGTGAAAAATGAGGTTGCAATGAGTCATTATATAAGAGTGTGAAGCACATTTCATGAAGCTTTATGCTTTTGCAATTCTTTATTCAAATGTTCACACTGTACCAAATGACACGGAAGTTGAAGAATGAAGAATGAGGAGGTTTTTCAATACCGCAGCCAAATTTGGAACATTTCTAAGTGCATAAATACGATGTTTTGCCAGGTTTGGGATATCTAGCTCCCAGCAGGCACTGAAGATTTGCAGTGATGTCAAATGATGTCAAGCCACTGGCTTATTTCACCAAGGTGTTCTACCAAGTGCTACTGGGAATCTTTTCTGCCTGCTGTCATCAGACTGTACAACGCCTCCTCACCGTACTCCTGCGCTGACTGTCCTCACAGCAGCCTGGGCTGCTTCCCCAGTCACGATTAATGACACTGTCTCTGCGCTGAGTGTTTGTGCAGTTGAGGACTGAGCAATTCACAATCATGCTGCTGTTTATGCATGAAATTTCCCCTTGGGGTTCAGTGAAGTCCAATTTAGTCTAGTGAATACATTTTTTTTTTTTTGCCTTCTTTTTATACTGAATTTCTGTTTAAAATTTTTGACTGGATGGACTGAAGTATGAAATATGTACGAATGGACATGAACGAACAATCTCAACTAAACATCTCTAAATAAGGTGACAGCATTATACTTGAACATATTTAGTAGGGTTAGGGTTAGGGTCATTCAGTAATCAGCAAGGATGCATTACATTTATCAAAACATGAAACTTATAATGTTCAAAAATATCCTATTTTAAATACAACCCGAATTCCGGAAAAGTTGGGACGTTTTTTAAATTTTAATAAAATGAAAACTAAAAGACTTTCAAATCACATGAGCCAATATTTTATTCACAATAGAACATAGATAACATAGCAAATGTTTAAACTGAGAAAGTTTACAATTTTATGCACAAAATGAGCTCATTTCAATTTTGATTTCTGCTACAGGTCTCAAAATAGTTGGGACGGGGCATGTTTACCATGGTGTAGCATCTCCTTTTCTTTTCAAAACAGTTTGAAGACGTCTGGGCATTGAGGCTATGAGTTGCTGGAGTTTTGCTGTTGGAATTTGGTCCCATTCTTGCCTTATATAGATTTCCAGCTGCTGAAGAGTTCGTGGTCGTCTTTGACGTATTTTTCGTTTAATGATGCGCCAAATGTTCTCTATAGGTGAAAGATCTGGACTGCAGGCAGGCCAGGTTAGCACCCGGACTCTTCTACGACGAAGCCATGCTGTTGTTATAGCTGCAGTATGTGGTTTTGCATTGTCCTGCTGAAATAAACAAGGCCTTCCCTGAAATAGACGTTGTTTGGAGGGAAGCATATGTTGCTCTAAAACCTTTATATACCTTTCAGCATTCACAGAGCCTTCCAAAACATGCAAGCTGCCCATACCGTATGCACTTATGCACCCCCATACCATCAGAGATGCTGGCTTTTGAACTGAACGCTGATAACATGCTGGAAGGTCTCCCTCCTCTTTAGCCCGGATGACACGGCGTCCGTGATTTCCAACAAGAATGTCAAATTTGGACTCGTCTGACCATAAAACACTATTCCACTTTGAAATAGTCCATTTTAAATGAGCCTTGGCCCACAGGACACGACGGCGGTTCTGGACCATGTTCACATATGGCTTCCTTTTTGCATGATAGAGCTTTAGTTGGCATCTGCAGATGGCACGGCGGATTGTGTTTACCGACAGTGGTTTCTGAAAGTATTCCTGGGCCCATTTAGTAATGTCATTGACACAATCATGCCGATGAGTGATGCAGTGTCGTCTGAGAGCCCGAAGACCACGGGCATCCAATAAAGGTCTCCGGCCTTGTCCCTTACGCACAGAGATTTCTCCAGTTTCTCTGAATCTTTTGATGATGTTATGCACTGTAGATGATGAGATTTGCAAAGCCTTTGCAATTTGACGTTGAGGAACATTGTTTTTAAAGTTTTCCACAATTTTTTTACGCAGTCTTTCACAGATTGGAGAGCCTCTGCCCATCTTTACTTCTGAGAGACTCTGCTTCTCTAAGACAAAGCTTTTATAGCTAATCATGTTACAGACCTGATATCAATTAACTTAATTAATCACTAGATGTTCTCCCAGCTGAATCTTTTCAAAACTGCTTGCTTTTTTAGCCATTTGTTGCCCCCGTGCCAACTTTTTTGAGACCTGTAGCAGGCATTAAATTTTAAATGAGCTAATTAAGTGGATAAAAGTGTAAAATTTCTCAGTTTAAACATTTGCTACGTTATCTATGTTCTATTGTGAATAAAATATTGGCTCATGTGATTTGAAATTCCTTTAGTTTTCATTTTATTAAAATTTAAAAAACGTCCCAACTTTTCCGGAATTCGGGTTGTATCCTATTTGAAATAAATGCTGTTCTTTAAAAAAAAAAAAAAAAAAGAATATTAAGTTCAGAATGATTTATGAAGGAGACTGATGACTATAGGAAAAATTCAGAAAATTCATCTTTGCATCATAAATATAAATTACATTTTAAAATATAATCATTTAAAAAATGAGTTATTTTAAAATCTAATAATATTTCTTAATATTACTATTTTTACTGTATTTAAAAAAAAAAGCCTTGGTGAGCGGAAAGAGACTTATGCTACCGACCCCAAACTTTTTAACCTTATTGTTTGTTTACACCAATTACAACCTTAAACTAGAAAAACTACACATTTAGAAATCATAGAAATGCATAACAATATTTTTGCATTGAAAAACCCAAAATGCCACTTGAATCAGTGAATCAGTTCATTTGCGAACATTCACACTTTCCACTGCAGCTTATGACAATAAGTAATTTGACTTTAATGCAATAAAATGTGACAACAAAAACACTGATGTCATGTTAAACTACTGTTTGTTGGAAAACAAATAGCTTCTTAATGCAATTCTAATGTAAACCGACAGCTGGAAACACAGTAACACCAAAATAAAGACAAAAAGTATCTTCACCACTCAATTTAAAATCATTACAATACAGCTCCCATTAAACTTCATTAGCTTCTTGGGGAAATTAAAAAATCATGAAACTATAAAATAACTGGAAGTATCTTGCAGCTAGAAATCTAGTTTATGAGAAAACAAAAGAGCGCTAGTGAATATAATGACTGTATAATGGCACTTTAATGACAATCAATACCATTGCCCAACATGACCCATTCATCTCAGAGGAGCGAAATGAGTCTGAGGAGACTCTTTCATTAGTTACACACAGCTAAAATACATTACAACACTTACCTGTTCTTAATTAAAAATGTTCATGCATTGTGATATAATGTATCACAATGTGATAATACAATATGTATAGTAAAAAATTATTAAAACCTTAAAATATTAATATTAAAATATTAAAACCTGTGAAATATTATTTCAATTTAAAATAACTGCTTTCTATTTTAACACATTTTAAAATGTAATTTATTCCTGTGATGCAAAGCTGAATTTTCAGCATCATTACTAATTTTCAGTGTCACGTGGTGTATCACAGTTTCCACTAAAATATTGATCAGCACACTACCATTGAGAAATTATAACCAGAGTATGTTATAGACTTTTCATTAAGACCCTAAAGAATCATATCAGCGTATCATATCAACCCCTTGAAACATTCTTGAGCAGCAAATCAGCATATTAGAATTATTTCTGAAGGATCATGTGACACTGAAGATGCTGAAAATTCAGCTTTGCATCACAGAAATTAATTACATTTTAACAACATATATTCAAATAGTAACAGTTATTTTATATCGTAATAACAATGAATAATATTACAGTATTTTTGGTGAGCAAAAAAGACTTCTTTTAAAATCGTCTGACTCATAGTGTATATAGCAAATGGAACTAATGAAAAAAAAGAGATGCATCCTACACTTTGAGACAGGTGTGTAATCACATACAGCTGACTAAAATATTCAGAGCTGTTTAAAACCATCTTTGGTTCTCTGAGCTCAAAGGCCAGATATAATACCAGGTAAACCCTTTTGATGGTCACATAATGCCGGATGTGTGTCATTACATCTATTTCAGCTCAATCCATTTAACCGGGCAGTGTTAAATGTCATGGTTTATGAACATGACATATCTGCTCACTTTATGTTTATGTGATGGCTCATAATAGTAAAAGATCTTCCCAAACTCATTTGCGTTATAATGACTGCAGAACTTTGTCCCCTGCTTTTCTCGAGGTAAAACAATTGTGTACACGTGCTTTGACTGGCGTAAACTGATTATAGCCATATTTTCAAATAACATTCTTTTTCACTTTGATTAATTCTAGAGCTGTCTGTTGCCATGGAGATATTCAAATGACTTGACATCGATTTTCCTAACTTTTCTTTGATGCTGCATCATTAAAATCTCATGGTAACCTCTGTTACCTTTGAGATCTTACCGTGTGGCAGTTGTTGTTTCATGGCAAAATGATTTAACAGCAGGTTAATGCTTAACCAGGTTTAACGCTCATCCCTGTGGAACTAACGTGTGCATGCCGTCATTTCTCAACTCAATCAAAACGTAAAAAAAACAGGTTGTGACATTTAGGAAAATTTTTTAATGCTTTAATATAAGCACAATCATCATGCAAATTAGTTTTTGGTTTGTTTTCTTGGCTGATTAATGCTGAAATCACACTAAGTGAGTTTAGTCAAAAAATATGTTTGTTAAAACAAAGGTAAATGGCAGTTTTACAGGTTATTGTTCTTCTAGTAAAAACAGAGGTGGAAATGTCAAACACATGCTGCTTTGGACAGAGATACGCTTCACAGAGAAGATTAGGCGTTTCGATTAGACACAGTCAATTAAATGTACTTTAAATGCTATTATTAATGCAAATGTACAATCCTTCTGGCAGACGTACAATGTGAAGAATCCATTCTGTATGGCTGTTAAAGAAAAACAATGAAATGCTGTTATTCATTAGGATGCCAGCAAATTCTGTTCGAATGATTTTCAGTGTGTACAGCTTTATCAAAGAGAGCAAAAACCGGCATAAGCCTTGACAAGTAATTTCAGCTATGTATTGAAAAATTACAACAACAAAAAGCATTGTGATGTTAATACAAGGAAGGTGAGTCATGTAAAAGAAAAACCTGGACGGAAAGGAAAATCTGTAATCCAGGATGTACAGTAGATGAGTTTAGCACTGGATCACTTGTTCAACAATGGATCCTCTGCAGTGAATGGGTGCCGTCAGAATGAGAGTGCAAACAGCTGATAATAACATCACAATAATCCACAGAGAAAAAGTCCATCCCCTGTTGTCCTCTCATATATTAAAATCCATCAAAGTATTTGTTTAAAACGGTGCTTGATCTGTGCATATTTTTCCTATTGATTCAAATGTCTTTTTCACTGTAGGAAACAATATTATAGACACATGACTTCAGCTAGAAGCAATGGTTTTATACAATTGTCTTGATGTACTGTAGTTGATTTTTACAAACATGCAGCTTTTCACTTCACAAGATGATAATTAATGAATTGTAGTAGTGAGGATTGCTTGTGGATTATTGTGATGTTTTTATCAGCTGTTTGGACTCATTTTGATGGCACCCATTTTCTGCAGAGGATCTATTGTTGACCAGGTTATGGGATGCTAAATTTCTCCAAATCTGTACAGATGAAGATGCAAACTCATCTACATCTTGGATTGTTTGAGGGCGAGTGCATTGTCAACTAATCATTTTCATTTTTTGGTGAACTATTGCTTTAAGTTCCAGTAATGAATCTTTAGAAGCAACAGATGTTGTGTGTGCCAGTCATTTACTCTAATGGGAGTTTAATATTTTGTCTGTGTGTAGTCTGTTTCATCTCCTTTGTATTTGCTAGATTTTGAATGAGCTGAACATTAAATGCATTTTTCTAAACTTTGGGAAAGTGCAACATCAAAGCCCTGACATATTCTAAAATGTAAATGTTTTGATATGAACAAAGTAGAGATTTACAAATGTTTAACACTTAAATAAGGTACTAGCAATCCCAAGGCTCAATTTTCAGGGAATGCAAGAGCTGATAAAAATGGATACTTTGCATGCATTGTAAATAACTTTGGATGAAAGCATCTGGTAAATGCATAAAAACCATCAGACTGGTGGGGATTGCTGAAAACTTCAACCTGCAAGAGCATCGCCGCAGGTGACGGAGTTCAATACGGAGACATAGTGAGATTCTCATTTATCCATACATGATGGGGAGTCTTAGTCAGAGAAAGATCTTTTTCATGGTAAATTTATTCGTAAATGAAATCCAGATGGGACTTTAATTAAATTAAATAATTAGTAATTAAATTAAAGTCATTTGCACTCTTTGTATGGTGGAAGTTAATCATCATAAAAGCTCCAGTATAAAATATAATTGAAACATACTATTTTATTACAAAAGCAAACTATTGTGACCAGCCTGACCTAAGACAAAAAAGGGGGGTGAGGGTTTGGGGGAATTAACCTATATATATATATATAATATTTCTTATGGTGGAAGTTCATCATCATCAGAACTGTACAAGTCTAAAATAAAATAATTTAAGAATGTAAGTTTACTAGTGTTCAAATTCAATAAAATTGATATTTATATTATTATACTGTAATTTATTTGTATAGTGAAAGTCATCATCAGAATTCCACAAGTATAAAAGAAAAAAAAAACTGAGACATTAAATATAGTGTTCAAATTCAATTAATTTGATATTTTTTATTAGCATTTATTTGTATGGTGGAAGTCATCATCAGTCTAAAATACAGAATAAGGAACCCACTTAAGGTTTTTTTTTTGGTTAAAGCAAACTATTGTAACCAGTCCGACCTTAAAAAACAGAACATAAAATAAAGTAGTTTTAATACAAAATGAGATGTTCAGTTTACTAGAATAAAAATTTATAGAGTTTGTTATTTTTATTATAATTTATGTGTACAGTGGAAATTGATCCTTATCAAAGCTCCACAAGTATTAAATATAAGTGAAACACGCTGATTTTATGACTAAAGCAAACTATATCGTGACCTGTCTAACCTTAAAAAAAAGGAGAAAAATAGAACAGAGAGCAGGGTTTTTTTTTTTACAAATGAGACATTAAATAAGCGTATTGTACTATCATATAAATACATTTTTGAAATCCAAATGTTCAACATTGTGTAACCCTTAAACATTTAATCATTTTTTTAAAGTAATATATGCAAGGTATTTATGTTTTGTTGTCAGTACAATAATAATGTATGTATCAGTGAGTGTCCAAATGAATGTTTGCACTAAAATTACAAGTTTGAATACAAGTTTAGGTATTACAAAAACTGGGGTTTGAACCTTGAACCTATAGCAGCAGAGATCATTAACTAGCACCAGAAGAAATGCTTAAACACAGCAGCAGGTGTGGAGTGATGATCTATTGTATTGGTCTCTGTATTCCTACAGGGCATCAATACAATAATGAGCTTTCTTGTGATATTGGTCTGTTATTTTTGTGTGTGGTTGTGAAGACGGAGGATCTAATTAGTGAAAGATTGTGCCGGAAATCTCATGACAGGAACGTTCTCAGAAGTTCAACATCTCATATTCTTCAGGGAGATCTTCTCTTAATATTATTCAGTCTTCTTTCCCACTCAGTGGAGGATCCAATCAATTAAGGCAGTTGAAGTGTGATAGATTCACAAACCCACATCTCATAATGAAAAAAAAAAAGTTTGTTTTTGACATTAGAAAATTGCCTAATCTGTTACTGTGTAGAAGTGCCTCATCTTTTCATAAATTATTGATTCCCTCTAATAATTCATTATGCATTGTTGCTGAATAAACAGGCACCTTAGAACATAATTCAGACGTCAGCATATGCTCCAGATTACTGTTGTCAGCTGAATTAAAAACCTCATGAAATGTTTGACAAGCATGGTTTTCTTTCCTGAGTTGACATATTTCCCTGTTTAAACACGATGATGGGGGCGGGACATGTTGAAGGGCTTTGTTATAAAGCTAAAAAATTAACTACAATAACTGCTTTTAACCATTTTTGACAGTTTTTAGTAGCACAGTAGTATATTGATGTTACACCGTGTCCTAACCTGATGCATTGCAATAAGATTCCAACAATAATAAGTGTTTTTCCACAGACATGCAATGAAATGCGTCAAAAAACTCCAGCCAATCAGAAGAGCATGTGGGCGGGTCTCTCTCTGAGAACATAATGGTTAAGTACATAATCAAATAGATCCGTCACAAAATAAAAATATTAAAAAGATAATTGCAATTTATGTTAATAGTCCAAGTTTTCTCACAATCGCGCGTTTATTTCTCACAATTCAGACTTTTCCCCCAGATTTCACGTTTATATCTTGCGATTCAGACTTTTTCCCACAACAGCGAGTAATGATTCCTATTTACGCGTCTGAACCTCACAATTCTGACCTTTTCTCTAAGATTTGATTTTATCTCTTGCAATTCTGAGTTTAAATCAAATAATTCTACATCTCACAATATGACTTTTTCTCACAATTTAGAATGAATACATTGTAATCATTTTTTCTCAGTATTGCAAGAAAAAAACTCCTAATTGTGAGATAAAAACTAAATTCAGAGAAAAGTTGAGTGACTAAAAGCATATTTTATTTTATTTTTTCACACTGAGTTCACAGTTATAGAATTAATATTTATTTGTATATATCTTCAAGATCTGAGGTAAATTTTCCATGGTCATTTTCAGTATGGCTATATATTCCAGGTCATATTAGACAGTTTTAACATTAATAATAATAATGAAGCACTTAATCAGTTCCTGAGATTATCATTGTCATAATTTGTATGTTGTTCCAGCTACAGAAATAAACATTATTTCTAAAACAATTTCTCAAAAAAAAAGAAAAAAACTATTTTGATTAGGACACGGTGTTAGCTTTGAAACTAACAGCAAAACTCAACAAAGTAATATATAAATACTCAATCTTGTTTCTGTGCATTCCAGGACAGTATACAGGAGGCTATAAATTCTTAGTTATATGTGAAGCATTTTATAGGTTATTCAGTGAATCTGAATGGCTTTACTATTTCACTTTGGCTGTCATCGGTGTCTACAGCTTGGTGAAGCGGTCGTCATTTGAGAACGCTTGATTATAGACGGCTTCTTTCCCACCAAAACTCGAAAGTGCGGTTCCGTTCTCTTTGACTATTCCTTCATCCTCTTCTGAAAGACCAGCAGCTTTTTCTTTGGCTCTGTGGTGAATAAAACATCATAAACAGGTCAGATCTGGAAAGGACCTAACAGTAAGCTATGTCTGTGTTCATGAAAACCACTGATGTAGATATTGTGTGTGTGTGTTTAGTGTTTTTGAATAAATGAATAAATAAACAATTACAATTGTGGTGACAGCATTAAATCAGAACATACATTTCCATAAAATGCAATCTCTAAATTATATACAGTACCATTCAGAAGTTTGGTTTGGGGTATTTATTTTTTTTGAAGATAAAATTTTACTGTGTAAATATATTTACTGTGTGATGTCACAAAAATTTTTTTATTTCAAATGAATGCTTTCTAATCATGACTTTCTTCTTTCAGATGAATCCAGTCTGAGTTATATGAAAAATGGTCTTTGATCTTTCAAGCTGTTTAATGCCACTCAGCTGGTGTTGCACTACATCAGTCTAAAAGAAGTGAAATAAAAAGTGCCCATCCATAATAAAAAGTGTCTCAAATGGCTCCGGGAAGTGAACAAAGGTCTTCTGTAATGAATCGATGCATTTATCGTTTATCATTGTGATCACTTTAATGTAGCTTGCGCTAACAGTTGTACACAGAAGCAGTTCCGGGTGTATGACGTATGAGGTCAGCTTTTCACATGCGCCGGTTAGTCTTGTGAAAACCAACATTTATTTACAGCAGCAAAGGAAGCAAAGTTTCTGAACTCAAGCAAAGGAAAACCAGTCTCCTCTTGGCTTATATTGAAATCCTCTGACATTCTTCTTTACAAATCCTCATTTTGTACTTCTAATTAGTGACCGTTTGTTTTGTTTCGTTTCTGCATTCGTCACTTATGAGTGACACATGAGCAAAGCCGACCTCATACGTCATCCGCCCGGAGAAGCTTCCAAGATGCTTCCATGTACAACAGTGAGCACAAGCTAGATTAAAGTGATTATTAAATTTTAAATATAGTTATTTTTCTTAAAAAATGCATCACTTCACTTTAGAAGGCCTTTGTTCACCTCAGCCGTGTGAGACACTTTTTATTATGGATGGGGGCTTTTTATTTAACTTCTTTTGGACTGATGCACTGCAACTCCAGCTGATTGGCATTAAACAGCTTGAAAGATTATCAAGTTTTGATATTGGAAAACCAGGCAACAAATCATTTTTTTTGCAGTGATGTTAGGTGCATCACTGAGTACAATTAATACTATTTAAATGGTTTGTCAAAAGAGCATTACTGACCGTCGTTTTTTGCTTACTGTGGACATCAGTAAAGCCACGATCCCCACAGCCACGGCACCAATGACCACCCCAAACACGATGAGCCAGGGTTCAGTGTCATATATGATCGGGGCCGACAGCGTCGGCGGGATTCCCACAAACTCCAGGGTCATGTCCGATAACAGGAATGCATTGTTTATGCGATGCTTATTCTGCCTGGAATAATGAGAAATGTGTTAAGGGTCTGGCATGCTAAAGTAGAAAAGGTAGTCTCACAGATTTAGAAGCTCAGAGTCTTTTAATGATAAACAATGTCCGATTTTTAGGCTTAACCATCAAACCTTAAAGTTGTGCTCTTTATACAAAGGATTTTCTATATAGGTTTCAATCACACTCCTCTGCAGACGACAACATTTAAGTACAACCCGAATTCCGGAAAAGTTGGGACGTTTTTTAAATTTTAATAAAATGAAAACTAAAGGAATTTCAAATCACATGAGCCAATATTTTATTCACAATAGAACATAGATAACGTAGCAAATGTTTAAACTGAGAAATTTTACACTTTTATCCACTTAATTAGCTCATTTAAAATTTAATGCCTGCTACAGGTCTCAAAAAAGTTGGCACGGGGGCAACAAATGGCTAAAAAAGCAAGCAGTTTTGAAAAGATTCAGCTGGGAGAACAACTAGTGATTAATTTAATTGATATCAGGTCTGTAACATGATTAGCTATAAAAGCTTTGTCTTAGAGAAGCAGAGTCTCTCAGAAGTAAAGATGGGCAGAGGCTCTCCAATCTGTGAAAGACTGCGTAAAAAAATTGTGGAAAACTTTAAAAACAATGTTCCTCAACGTCAAATTGCAAAGGCTTTGCAAATCTCATCATCTACAGTGCATAACATCATCAAAAGATTCAGAGAAACTGGAGAAATCTCTGTGCGTAAGGGACAAGGCCGGAGACCTTTATTGGATGCCCGTGGTCTTCGGGCTCTCAGACGACACTGCATCACTCATCGGCATGATTGTGTCAATGACATTACTAAATGGGCCCAGGAATACTTTCAGAAACCACTGTCGGTAAACACAATCCGCCGTCCCATCAGCAGATGCCAACTAAAGCTCTATCATGCAAAAAGGAAGCCATATGTGAACATGGTCCAGAAGCGCCGTCGTGTCCTGTGGGCCAAGGCTCATTTAAAATGGACTATTTCAAAGTGGAATAGTGTTTTATGGTCAGACGAGTCCAAATTTGACATTCTTGTTGGAAATCACGGACGCCGTGTCATCCGGGCTAAAGAGGAGGGAGACCTTCCAGCATGTTATCAGCGTTCAGTTCAAAAGCCAGCATCTCTGATGGTATGGGGGTGCATAAGTGCATACGGTATGGGCAGCTTGCATGTTTTGGAAGGCTCTGTGAATGCTGAAAGGTATATAAAGGTTTTAGAGCAACATATGCTTCCCTCCAAACAACGTCTATTTCAGGGAAGGCCTTGTTTATTTCAGCAGGACAATGCAAAACCACATACTGCAGCTATAACAACAGCATGGCTTCGTCGTAGAAGAGTCCGGGTGCTAACCTGGCCTGCCTGCAGTCCAGATCTTTCACCTATAGAGAACATTTGGCGCATCATTAAACGAAAAAAATACGTCAAAGACGACCACGAACTCTTCAGCAGCTGGAAATCTATATGAGGCAAGAACGGGACCAAATTCCAACAGCAAAACTCCAGCAACTCATAGCCTCAATGCCCAGACGTCTTCAAACTGTTTTGAAAAGAAAAGGAGATGCTACACCATGGTAAACATGCCCCGTCCCAACTATTTTGAGACCTGTAGCAGAAATCAAAATTGAAATGAGCTCATTTTGTGCATTAAATTGTAAACTTTCTCAGTTTAAACATTTGCTATGTTATCTATGTTCTATTGTGAATAAAATTTTGGCTCATGTGATTTGAAAGTCTTTTAGTT
Source organism: Carassius carassius (assembly GCF_963082965.1). NCBI lineage: Eukaryota > Metazoa > Chordata > Actinopteri > Cypriniformes > Cyprinidae > Carassius > Carassius carassius. Next base: position 24,575,593 of record NC_081791.1, on the reverse strand, counting down.
TTCATTTTATTCAAATTTAAAAAACGTCCCAACTTTTCCAGAATTCGGGTTGTACTATTAAATGTTTGTGCAATTAAATGTAGCCTATTATAGTTGATTTAACTTTTTTTTGTAAACAAAACATGTGCTTTAGTACTATGTTAAGCAACACAACAAAAATATATTTTAGCATAATTAATTAAAATGCATTTTAAAGTATAAAACGTTTCATTTGACATTAGAAATGCACTTTTTAAAAGTTTGCTAAAAATTGCCATGAGCAGACTTTCTTTAAATACACGTAGGTGTCCTTTTATTTCATTTATATTTCATTATCTGCAAATTCAGTTTTTGTTTTTTAATTATACTTTTAAAACTTTGAAGTAACTGCATGCCAGCAGGCTAGCTTACTTGGAGGATTTGAAACAGGGCCGTACGTTTTTGCAGTACTGTCACATTGTTGCCCATGTGCTGTGTACCATCGAGTAAATCATCAGAACATAAAGTCTCATAACCTATAAACCTACAGCACAGAGCACTGACTCACCTCACTGCTTGTTCTACTTTTTCTTTGAGGATCAGTTGGTCTGGATGACCTGGGGTCGTCACCACGAACACGAACGACACTCTTGGTGTATCATTGCACACCAGTATGTTGGTAATGCTGAAAAAGATTGATTAGAATTTTTTCTTTTTTTTTTTTTTGGAGGCAGATGATGTGCTTCTTTTTTCTTCTCTTTTTCAAGGGCATCATAGAAAAAGCACTGAAACTAATGAAACAGCCTAATGAAATCACTGCTTTAATCAATACTTTTGTCTTGTTTTCAATTATGAGAAGCAAAATTGTGTGTTATAATGCTTCTTTTCCCCCTCCAGAGAACATATTTATAATATAAGTTTATGTTTTTTAACTCATTTCCAAATTACTTATTTTTTTCTAATTTAAGCCAATAGAGTACTCTAAAAAGTTGACAAAATTAACTTTTAGTTATCACAAACCTTTAAACCAACTAGAATGAGATGGTTCTTGTGACTCTGGTGCTAAATCCTATATCATAAATAAATAAATAATTACACACTACACTACTATTCAAACATTTGGGGTTAGATTTTCTTTTTCCTTTTTTATATTTTATTAATACTTTTATTCTGCATTAAATTCATTTAATTGATCAAGAATGACAGTAAAGACACTTTTTTTTAGAAAAATGTCTCACGTTTAGAGAAAAATAGGAAGCAGCACAGCTGTTTTCATCATTTATTATATAGATATTTTAATATTCATTAATTGTTTAACAATATTACTGTTATTAAATCTATTTTTGATCACATAAATGAGGCCTTGGTGAAAGAATTATCATTATTATTATTATTATTATTATTTAAATCTTAACACCCCCAAAATCTTGAAAGATATTTTATTCATTTTTGCTTGTTTTAGATGATTATATATATATATATATATATATATATATATATATATATATATATATATATATATATATATATATATATATGTATGTATATATGTATATATGTATATATATATATATGTATATATATATATATATATATATATATGTATATATATATATGTATATATATATATATATATATGTATATATATATATATATATATATATATATATATATATATATATATATATGTATATATATATATATATATATATATATATATATATATATATATATATATATATATATATGTATATATGTATATATATATATATATATATATATATATATATATATAATATATGAATTTGCATATTCACATAATGTCAGTGGACATCGTTTTTATCAAAATACACTTGAAGCAGCCAATAAGGATCATACACAATCAGCATCTCATCAGTGTATCATGATGCTTCAGAAGAAGTGCATGCTCACTATCTAGCACACCGGCATCAATCAATACAGCGGATCTCTCACAAACAAGCCTGAAGCCTCTCTGCAATACTTCAGCTGTGAGATTTCTCAATCGTTAGGGGCCGATATCTGGCTGGGGAAGGTTAATCGCAATTGATTTCCCTTGACCCATTAGCGTCTATATCGGCCCGTAATTACACTCGTTAAATTAATCAGTCATGCTTTCCCTACATCTGAGAGCGGCTCAATTACACGAATATAATTGAGGGGATAAACACTGATTAAATATACATATTTAATCCACTAAAACAAGTCAGGCCTAAGATAATATCATGCATTTCTCTTTTCACCTTTAGATTATTACTGTTATTACTGAATGTGTAATATGACTGCTAGAGCATAGGGCTTGGATAATAATCCATCATTAAACAAAATTATATCTATTCATTGCACATCATACCTCATTTAAAAAAAAAAAAACCTTTATGCAGCGGTTACCTGATATGTGATGTTTTATCTCTTTCATTTTAAACACGTAATTTATCTCATGGAAGTAGATTCTTAATGATTTTCATTTGAAAGTTTCTTTAAATGATCTGTCAAATGAATAATATGTGATATGAATAACTTGGTTAAATATTCATGCTGTGAATGTGTCGCTTTATTTTATTAAAGTAACTAAATTATAGCTTTGTGAAGCTTTATGAAAATAAGTTTTAATCAAGTACTTGGTTGTACAATCGTGTGTTGCTATGGGATTTTTTTTTTTTTTTATCAACCCATTTTATGTTTGCAAGATGAAAGACATAAGTTTTAGAACAAAAAGTACTATAGCACACCTTATTGAGGCATTATCCTTATGGCAAAGGGAGTTGAGATACACACTGAAGGTTTGGTAGGGTTATGAGTCTGTTCAAATTACTAACTCTGGGTGAGAAAAATAAAGGAAACAGAAAAAAATACTAAATGAAGTTCAAGAACATAAGAAAGGCAGTGGAAACACTGCTCTGGCCTTGGAGCTGATATAGATTTGCGTGTCAGCAGCGTAGCAATGGAATCTGAGACTGTGCCTGTCAGATTATTTGCCGAAGGGGAGGCATATAAATTGGAAAGAGGAGAGGGCTGTGATTGGAGCCTTGGGGGACACACCGCGTTAGACTGGAACAGTACATGATCTATGTTCATCAATAGATACAAATTACTGCCTTGCACTAAGAAATTATGTTAGCCAGAGGAAAACTCTACCAGTGATGCCAAAGGCTGATAAGCAATGAGGAGAATATTACGGCAGACGTTTTCAAAAACTGCTGGATATTAAGAATTAACGAAGAAAATTGTAAACCCGTCTGTTATTGTTAATGTAAAACATGACAATGCAATGCAATGCAGAGCAAAATAATGTAACAATCTCAGTGTATCTTAAATTGTTAACCCATCGGTCATGTAATATAACATAATGCAAATATAGCACAAAGCAATGCTGCAACAACACAATACAATGCAACACAAAGCACAGTAACAGAATGCAACAAACGCAATACAGGGCAATGCAGTTTAACATAATATGATCTTGGCTTATCTGAAATTAACATCTCAAAGCAAAGCAGAGCAATGTGAAGCAAAACAATATAATCTTGGTCTCTTTTAAATGTTTAACCTTTCTGTCATGAAACATAACATAATGCAAAGCAATGCTGCAACATAAAATAATAAAAAGCAAAGCAAAATGCTCCAATGACATTCACATAACCATGAAAAAAAAAGGACGTATTGAACGTTCAGAGAACATTCAGAAATAATGTTTACATAACTTAATGGGAACATAAGCCAAATGTTTCTATATTCAAAAATTTCTGTTAGTTGGGTAAGTTAATGTAATGCAAAAGAGAATGTAACAAAAAGCAATGCTGCAATAAATAAAGCAGAGAAATGCAGAGAACACACAAAAAAGAAAGCGGAGCAAAGCTAAGCAATATAAAATAATATAATCTTGGTTTATCTGAAATTGTTAACCTCTTTGTCATGTATTTTAACGTAATGCAGTATAATATAAGACAAAGCAAAACAATGCAAAGTAATGCAGTATAATGGAGCCTTTTATAATTTTGGCTTCTATGGTTTCATGTTTCACGTATTTTACTCTTAGTCGTGTTATAATTTTTCACATTTTACAGTTGTAAACCTTGGGTAGTTTAGGTTAATGTTTTAAATAACTGCTTTTCCATCTAGAACTGTTGCCAGATAATTCACTTTATTTTATGAAGTTTTCTAAAACATACCACCTGTTTCCCTCAGGTACAAAAACTGAGAAAATAAACCCAGAATTTGAAAGTATCTGCGGCTGTAGAAGCACATGAATATTTAATGAAGCAAGCACTGAAGAAGCTTATGATTGGCTGTTGGATGTTGCATTTCAGAACCCCAGTGTTTCACACTGTTGCAACCATTGACACGTTTAACCTTGTCCTGACAGTGATGACAAAACCTGACCCACGCATGAAGAACAGACAGATATGACTCTAAAAGCCATCAGCTCTTCTCAACAGCTGTGGTCAAATCATTTTGCTTACGTTTTCAATCGCAACCAAAGTGGTCATCACAAAAACAACCTTGGACTGAGCAGATTTGCTGCTGATGATCTTTTGTAAAGTGTGTCACCTGCTCGTTTCTGGAAAGCGTTACTCACTCATACATGTCGTTCTTAGTTTGTTTCCTCATCGCATACGCCAGAGTAGATCTGAAAAGAAACATCTCGCTCTCATTCCACTCATACTGAGATACACAGAAAAAAGTTTCATTATTTAACAAGTTGCACAATTTGCCTGAATAAAATTATGAAGAGGACATCAAATCAAATGAAAAGAGAAGTAAACCAAAACCTACGGCATCCTCTCCGAGGGCCATTTTAATGCTTAGTCTGACTTTAAATCCATCTTGACTGTCTACGGAGAGAGAAAGAGAGTTCATTTATTAACAGAAATCATTGCTTGCTGTTGTTATGTAGATCCTTTACTTCTTGTTCTTTCTGGGCTGATAAGGATTTTGCTGAGTTTGTTTATATTTACCGTCCTTGTAAAAGATTCTCATTAGGGAAATGATGTGTCACTTTATTTCTCAGTGATTTCTCAAGATACCGAACTGAATGAGATAAGATACGATGCCAAACAAGAAAGTGAGTATGTTTTCTTTTTGGTCAGACAACAAAGTGGCAGAATCCAGTTTAGATGTTTAGACGCTTCGGCGATGAGTTTGTCCTAATTTAAACTCTCTTGAAGTTTCAGTTCACTGTAATTTCACACTCCCTCTGAACATTTTCACTTTCTCCTTTCCTTTAAATGTATCCTGACTATGGTGAATTGAGTCCCCTTTTCCTTGGCAGGCAAATCTCTCAAAAAAATCATATATATAAAAAAAGACAATGAATACAATGCAAGACAATGAAAATAAAAATTATATATATATATATATATATATATATATATATATATATATATATATATATAAAAATAAACTAAAAAATAAAAATTTACTTGAAACTAAATAAACCAAAATAAAATACAAAACCTTAAAACTTACTAAAATAAGTACTAAAGGTATTAAAATAACTAAAATTAATACCAATAATGAATAAAAATTCATAACAATTGAATAGACATTTAAAAAACTAAAACCAAGAAACATGCAAAAGCACAAATAAAATACTAGAACTAATTTTTGAAAACTAAAAATAAAGCAAAAACAGAAAATTGAAAACAAAAAAATTCAAAATATTTATCAAAAAAAAGAAAAAAGAATAGTACATCAGTGATACTGAACAATGCTAAACGACTTTCTCATTTCTCAATTTAATGAATACAGTATTTTTTCATATATTTAAAATGCGTTTTTTGGTACAGTATGTCTATTCAATTAAGTTAAATACATTAAATTAAAGAAAAGATGAAACATGAAAGGCAGTACAACTAATGAATTACACACACACACACACACACACACACATATATATATATATATATATATATATATATATACAATGACAATACAATTATTATAAAAAAAAAAACAAATAAAATAAAGATAAACTGATTTTTTCTTTTTTAAATGAGAACTGGGGGATTTTTTTCTCATAATTATCATGTTCATGACCATTATTTTTTTTAATCTATCCATTTTATTAATTGAATTGGAAAAGAAAAAAATATCTAAAAATGCTCAGTTCTATCTGATTGAACACATTTTCTAGTACATTCAATCATCTTTAACACTATTATTCAGCCTCTCAAAGGCCGTGTTTTCTTTCCTCTGTGAAAAGCAGCTGTGAGATTAAAAATGACTTCAGCTACTCTGAACTCAGAACAAATGACCAACCCTCAGCAGGTGCAAAGATCAGAGGAAAACTATTTCACTCAAACAGACACCAATCCGCTCAAGATCCCGGCAAATCTGAGATGTTTTACCTTTACAGAGATCCTTTGCCACCAGGGGAGGCAGAAATATCAGAAGAAGAACTCCAGCTAGCATCTCTGTCTATCTGCATGAGCAACTTTATCTCATATGCTGATGAATTCAGCGGTCAGAGATTATAAACCGGTCAGAGCGTAAGATACAAAGGGCTGGACCGAGCTGTTTAATGGTTAAGCGATGACTAGACCTGCCTCCAGAGTGAGAGAGAGAGTCAGAACAAACACCATATATTCACATATAGTGGAGAAACTGTCAGCGGAGAACATAAATGTAAATTTAAAAGGAGAGCTGTGTGCCTGGCTGCCTTTGATTGTTTCTGCCGTGAAATAATAAAATGAAATAGTGTGGGAGTCTGTAAACAGCTCTCCTGCTGTATGATGTGTGCTGCTGTATGAGCCCTACAGTTGTATGATGTGTGATATCAACATGAACCTAAATGTCATTTTGACTTATGCCTTTATGCTGTTGTTTAAAGTTGTATTTTTTATTTTTAATGATGTGTTTCTAAATATGTCGCCGGTAACATCACTTCAAAGTGTCGGCGTACTCACGTAGGTGGGTCAGACATGGGTTGTTTCTGAAAAATACAAGGGAAATCAGTTCTCAGATGAAGGCTGCGCTTCTTGTGAACCCCTGATGATTGAAGCAAACCGCTTCTTCTGCATCTTCCCTTTGCTTGAGATGAAAGCTTTTCCTGCAAGACCAGAAAAAGACAAATCAGACAAGAAAGAAGTTTGATGGTTAACCACCTTCTGACACTGCAAGATGAGGATACATTCAATCCGGTTAATTTGTTACCTAATAAAGACCAGGTTTACTCATTCATCGTTGTAGTTTCATATATGTATTATCAGTCCATTTATATTTTTATGCAGCAAAGGAGCATTAAATACTGCTGACAGTGACAAGGACATTCAGAATGTCACGAAAGATTTCTATTATAATAAATTCTGTTCTTTTGAACTTTCTATTCATCAAAGAATCCTGAAAAAAAAAATATGAATCAGCACATTGATACTAATAAGAAATGTTTCTTGAGCAGCAAATCAGTTAGAATGAGACCAGAGTAATGATGCTGAAAATTCAGCTTTGCATCACAGGAATAAATTGCATTTTACAATATACTGTATTCATATTGAAAACAGTTATTTTGGATTGTAACAATATTTCACTTTTTTTTTTTATTAATAAATGCAGCCTTGGTGATTATAAGAGATTCTCTTTCTCTGTATAAATAAATATATATATATAGTTTAGATATTAGATAAAAGCAAATATTATAACTTTCTGCAAGAACATAATTTCCCTAATGAGTATTTTGTCATGTTTTCCAGTAAAGATAAGCATCCTTACGAAAAGATAAATGTATTTGAGAAGCAAAGTAGCATCAGATATTACGTTTTCAGAGAATAGATCCTGAATTATGTGTTTCGTCTCAGCCCCTGGCAAGTATCTATGCGTAACCTTGACTAAATTCTGTTAAATTTATGCTTAAAACAAGAAACAACACTTTGCAGACAGGGTGAGAAAAATAAACCTAATTCAAGATACATCCTCTGAGTCTTTCACAGAAATGTCTTGTTTTCAGGAGGTTTAATAAGATATTTTCCCGTTAATATTTGCAAAAGCAAATTTTCCAAGGATTTTAGTGCTGTTTCAACTACTTTTTCCACATCAATAAATTCCACACAGGATATAAAGTCTTATGAGACGCTGTTGGATAAGTGTCTGTCACATATATAAATGTCATAAAATGTCACGCTTTGCTACCTGAGTGAATTGTTGTTCACATGAGACAGGCAAAACCCCAGAACTACAGTACCTTCATCATCACATCATTTATAGTGAGAGATCAGTCTTCCTGAAGACTTTTTTACTGTAATAGGAAGTAGCCTACACAAAACACATTAACTCGAGCCAAGCCAAACCTGACCTGAGGTGGAAAGAAATATATATGAGTAGAAATAAAATATGTGTGTACAATGATCATAGTTCATAAATGAGCTCTTGTGGAGCTCAAACCTGCAACCTTTGTCTTACCAGAGCAGCTGTTTAACCGCTAAGTCACATCACCCACAATGATTTGATTTGCCCGACACAAGATGGCAGTAAAGATCTAATGTATTCTCTTTCAAACTCAAAGGGAAATCTTTAATAGGGTTCATAGTTAGTATTCTACATATCTGTGGCCTGTTCATTATTGATTGTCTCAATAATTCACATCAAATGCATAAAAATGAATCCAGTTTGCTATTTGAAATTGCACACTCTCTTTCAAGTTCTAAACATAAATAAAACATTAGTAAATAAGCAAGTCTCGTTTGCATGCCATTTTAAAATGTCATCATTTTTTCATACTTTTAATATGAAATGAGCATTTCTGAATTAAATGAAAATGTACTATAAATATAAATGTAAGATTTTTAATGCAAATGTATGTCCCAAGTCTTTAAATCTTGAACAGAATGTAAATATAAATAATAATATAAAGGTAACATTTTAAATACAACTGTAAAAGTCTTTAAAATTTTAACATAAAATGTATGCGTAAATATTTATGAAAAAAGCATCATTTTAAATACAGACGTTGACGTTTTTAAATCTTCAACATGAAATGTAAATATATTTCATATATTTAGTCATTACTAGATGTAATCATTTAAATACAATGCAAATGTTATGTCTTTGGATGTACATTTAAATATAAATAGAATATTAAATAAATGTTAAATAAATAATAAATATAGTCTAGTCTAAATACATTTTAATCTTCAAACAAATTTAAAATATTAACAAAAAATATCTTCATATTGTTAAATAGCCCTATGTATAATTTTGAGAAAAAAAAACTCTTTAAAGCAAGAATAAACCAATTCTTAATCACTAAAACAATATGTAAATGGAAACATTTAGGCTACATTTTAAGTCTAAATATCTATTAATGTACATATTTGTGATAATTTTTTTTTTTTAAATATCAACGTAAATATCTAATCAAAATGCAATTTATCCTCTGGATATTTAGGCTGGTGCGTGCAGTGAGAGTTTGTGTGGTTCTGTGGCGCCTCTCTGTGGTCGGATGTGGTACTGAGAGAGAATCGGCTAATCTTATTGCGGCTAATCTTCATCTGAGTTCATTGTGTGTTTGTGTGAGCGAATCTGTACTGGAGCACCGCAGAGCGGACGCCCCTCCCTGCCTCTCTCCGTCCCTCCGCCACAGGGCCACGGAGATGGATCAGGGATCCGCCGCGGGCACCGGAGGGACCTTCATTTCCCTGAGCGACACTGAGCAGAGATGTTTCTCGGGGCTGTACGCTCTCTGTCAGCCCGACAGCAGCGGCAAACTGGCGGCGGGGAAAGTGGCGGAGCTGTTCCGGGCGTCGCAGCTGCCGGCCGAGACGCTGCACCAGGTGAGTTTCCGCGGAATTCACCGCCACCCCTCAACGAGCTCCAGGGTCAGATATCTGCTGTGTCTGGATGTACATTGAGTATGTGGCGGTGTGTTCAGGAAAGAGGAAATCTGAGGGACCTGCTTGTGCCTTGAAAGTGTTTATGGTACAGTGATGATATCAGATGGTAATGCTATAGTACTCTGATATGTATACAATAATTGAATGTGTATACTAGATTCATTATATAGATTATATGATAATAAAATCATTCTAGATATTATAGGCCTAGTGTAATCTCGCTCACAGGATTAATTCATTAATAATTATTCATTATTATTATTCATTAAAAAAATACAAAGAGAAAGAAAATGTATTTAATTCAGTTATATATATATATATATATACATATATATATATATATATATATATATATATAATATATTATTTTATCACACGCACACACACACACACACACACACACACACACACACATATATATATATATATATATATATAGAATTTTAATTAAATTAATAAAGTCTTTGTACTGTAGAAATACAATTTTATTAATTTGATAGCTTGTTTTCCATTCTTAGTGCATTTGATGTTGTGATATGTGATATGATGGCCATATTTAAATACATTGCTATTACATTGCCATGCCCCAAAACTATTTAGTGTTTATACTAGATGCTGCAGTCAGTATACACTCATTTAGTAATATGGATTATATGATAATATATATATATATATATATATATATATATATATATATATATATATATATATATATATATATATATATTCTGACTTGATATTGATTTATCTTGTTGTAACTCACAGTAGTAATTTGATAGTAAAATGCTGAATTTAGGGTCATGTGCTTGTTTTGCTGATTTAACCAGTGTAAAAACACTTCTGTATGACACTGATTCATTATTAAAATCATTTGGAGCTTAATTCCTGACAAACATCATCATTTGCGGTGAGGATTTTCTGCTGATGTTTGTATTACCAGGCATTTTTACTGTAGTAAACACTAGGATGCGTCATGTGTCATTTGACACGTCATATGAGTCATGTGAAAGGTGTTTACCTTTGTGTCTTAATGCTGTGGGTGGTGTTTAAATACTCAGAATGGCTGTGTGAGCATGTGAAATCGGGATGACAGGAAGGGTGCTGTCTCTTTCACACACAGATAACACTGGGCTGGACGGGCTCACAGGACTGGTTGTTAGGCGGGATACAAATAATACCTCATTTCACTTCAGTTATCCATGAAAAGTTTGCCTGTTGTTCTGGTTTACAGAATCTGTTTGATAAACTAGCAATAAATTTACATTGACCGTATTAGTTTTATTTTAGTCTTAAATTTAGCCACATTTATATAAAGAATCGTGTTTATGTTTTTTCATATTATTGATATACTATTAAAGCTTTTATGAACAGTTTGAATTCGTTTTTAATTTTTATATGTTCCATTTAAATTTTAGTGAATTTTGTTGCAATTTTTGTCATTAGTATTTTAATTTAATTTCAGGTTTAGTTATTTTAGTATCAAGTTAAACTAAACGAAAATGAAAAGTCTTTTCTTTACAAAAGTAAATAATTCAGGTTGGTTTCTCTGCAGTAAGATCGTACAAATTTCTATTTATTCATACAATTTTATTTATTTATTTTAATTAAAACTTTTGTCTTTTAACGCTGAATTACATTCTGTTGCTACTGTACCTTTAAGACTTAAATGTAAATAGCCATTTTGCATGTGCTTTGCCTTTGCTTTGCTCATTTAACATTTTACTCACTGTGAGTTATTCTGGAGTTTAGGATTAGTCGTAAGATATCTGTCCTACTTATTACCTCACTGTGACTGGGTCACGTTTCTGAACACCCGGTTGGCATTGTTGATGTGTTAAACTGGATGGTCATGTGATAATATATTAATCTGACAACTGAGGTTTTTGCAGCTTATTTTCAATAGGCCTAGTCTTTTTACACTGGGGAAGCTTTTAAACTGTTTTCATAGTCTATCATACTCTTTTATTATAAAAAAAAAAAAAAAAAAATAGAATGAAAAAAATAATTCATTAATTAATTTTCTCATGATATACACTACCATCCAAAAGTTTTGGATCAGTAATAATAATTAATATATACATAAATAAATATACATACACACACACACACACACACACACACACATATATATATATATATATATATATATATATATATATATATATTAGTAAACATATTTTACAATATTTGACTTTGATTTCAAAAAAGCTTTCAAAACAAATTTTACAGACGCCAAACTTTTGAACTTTAGTGTATTAACTCTTAACATATAGAAGATGATTTCTAAGATCTTTGGTTTCTGGCTCATATTTCATGGACTTTCAGGCACAAGTAATCTTGTGTAAACACAAACAAACTCAGACGATTAGATGAAGTGTTTTCTCAGCAGGCTTTGGCCGAGAGCGCTGCTGCAGTGTGCTGGGAGAATCATCTCATTGTGTTCCTGCACAGACAGGAAGTCCAGCATGTCCTTCTGTTCTGTTTCCTGTCCGTTTGCCCTGGCTTGGCAACCCATACTGACTTAACCAATATAGGACGGGCAAACACACAACCACATGCACAAAAACATTTTGAAAGGCCTCATAAGCTGGAAGCGTCAGACACAGTCATGCTGCTTTTCTTTGTGTTGGTTTGTAGTGATGAATTTCATAGTAATTAGAGTGATTTTTGGACTTTTTTTTTCTTGAACTGTTTGTTGATGCTCTGCTATTTTGTCAAGTACTCCCTTTAACGACAAAATGATATCAGTTTTGTCCCTCTTTTTACTAGTTTCTTTTATTTCCTGGTCTTTTGCTGCAAGATGCATTAGTGGTGATGATTAGTGCTGTTCAACAAGTGTTTTGATGAAATATAATATTAACTGTTTTGATAAAATCACCATGGAAGTTATTTTTCTTTTTTTTCTTTAAAAGAGGATGAATTTATTAGGGCAACATTAGAGTGCAGTTTTAGTGTTTTGAAACAGCACTATATAGCACAGGTCAGTAATACTGGTAAATCGTACCTTAAATTAGCACAATGTCAATATTTCATGCTTAGAATATCACGATTATCGTCAATATTGCGACACCATGGCCGAAATCCTAGGGCCCTAGTTTATGTGTGCTTAATTTTTTTTAGCATCTTGCCATGCAGTTTCTTTAGGATGTCTGGGTGGTTGCCAGGGCATTGCTACTGTATGAGCTTGGTAAAGTTTGTTGAATAGTTTTGAGCTAGTTGCTACTGTAGGTGCTCTTTGTGGATACTGAAGTATGTTGCTAGGACATTTCAGGGTGGTTGCTAATGTGTTCTGGTCATTCTAGAGCACACTGACAGCTCTTCATGTAAATGACTGACAGCACAGGTGTCTTGTAGATTTAGCGTCTTGCTAACAGTAGAATAAGTCTGTTGTGGGATTTGCAGCAGTCTCCATCTGTCTCTTGGCGGATTTAACTATAACTATATATTTAACTATATATTTTTCTAATAGTAATAGTAGCAATAGAATACATTTGTCACTCACCAGGAAATGTTCTGTGACAGTAGGGGTAGTTTTAGTAATGCTTGAATATGTTTTAATGCTGTACTTCACTTCAGCGCAGTTTTTGCAATCCTCATAATGCAAACACACACAGTTCCTTCCTCAAATGCTGTCATAGGCCTCCGAACCGGACCAACCTGTTCAACAACCACTGTCACTGTCGTCTGGTAGATCAAGTCTGTTTAGCATCTGTTTATCTTGGAACGTTTTAAACGTTCAGACTAATTTCTTGTGAACTTCTGTATTTGAATAAAAGAGTCTGCTAGATCAGTACAGTACATGTGAATGTATCCCAAACTCATCATTTATTTCGATTTTATTTTGAATGGCAGTTGTATCACAATTTTAAATGCACATTTGAATTCAAATGCTGCTCATAATAGTTTAATGTACTGATCGTGATTTATTTTTAAATGAACAACAGTGCTTTTGTAAAGGCACTATATAAATAACAAATAATAATAATTATTATTAAACTTATTGATTCAAATGTATTATAAATCATTATTTTAAAATATAATACACTTTTAATAGTAACTATATAAATTAAATGCGGAATTCTGGTTGCTCATTAAATTCAATTTAAATTCAGGGATTGATTTGGAATTGAAAAGACATTTTCATTTCAGCTCTGAATGGTTCATGGCACTGGCTGCTGTTGCACACTGTGCATGAGTTACACACTGGAGCTTTATTTAACATAATAAACACCATTTTGCGGCAGAAATAATAATTTAATGGGGTGTGTCATGTGAAGTGATGTCCGTTGCCTGTTGCATAAAAACTGTTTTGGCATCTGCACATTTGTGTTGGGACACTGTGAAATCCCTTCCCAACTCCAGATGGACGAAACAGAAGGTACATGAGCTGCGTTTGATCCGGGGAATGTACAGGAATGGATTTAATACAGCTTCCCGTCCACACAGATTTATTTAATCAATGGTGTGTCTATAGATTATACTATGAAGGAATTTATTTAGTTGCAATAGCATTCATTGATGATTGAAATAGTAGCATACTTTTTTGATTATTTTTATAATAAATTAGAATGACATAATAATACAATATTTTATAAAAGTAATAATTTATCATATATTTTATTAATTAAAGGATTAGCTCACCCCAAACTGAAAATGAGAGTTTTAAAAAAAAAAACTTGTCTTTGATCTTTCAAGCTGTTTGATGTCACTCAGCATGTGTTGGACTGCATCAGTCCATGAGTAGTTTAATAAAAAGCTCATCCATTAAAAAATGGCTCCAGGGGGTGAACAAAGGCCTTTTGTAGCAAATCGATGTGGTTTTGTAAGAAAAATATCCATATTAAAAACGTAATAATCCCTTTAATCTAGCTTGCGCTCACTGTTGTAAACTGGAAGCAGCTCCGGGTGGATGAGGTATGAGGTCAGCGCTGTGCATGTGCGGATGAGTCTCATTTGTTTAGAGGAGCAAAGGAAGCAAAGTTTCCTTACTTTAGCAAAGGAAAACCACTCTCCTCTAGGCTTATATCGAAATCCATATATATCCTCCAACATTCTTCTTTACAGATCCTCGTTTTGTATCCGCCATACAGTAAATAATCCACTCTCTCTATTCATATAGACGCGTTCACTTTGATAGCCGTGATCATACTGTAATAGTGAGCTGATTTGGGCGGGTTTGCACTCAAACAGATGGTAATCATGCAGATACATTCACATTCAACATAAAACACACTCTCACATATATAAAAACTGTTGAAAAATAAAAGAAACAAAGAAAAAGGCAATCGCTATAAGTTCCGCCTCCATCAGCTGAGAGGTGCGTCAGAGCGCGTCACGAGGGAGCGGCAAAATTCAAATAAACTATCCGGTGGATCGTCTCATTCTGTTTGTGACACTGTACGCTGCAAAACCATGCCGTTTTTTTACTACCAAGATGCAGTTTGCGACCGTGAGTTATTCCATAACGGACGCAAACAGTTCTGTCGCCGAAGAACTGAAATGTAAACAAAGGAATTATGATAAATATTACAACGTTATTGCTTCATTGGACTAAACGTGCTCCATGAGATGTCGTTCAGTGGACACTTACCTTTCTAACTAAATCGGGATTTACAGCTGTGGATGTGTTTATGACTCCTTATTACGACGGATCTGGTATGTACAGCGTTTTCAATGTTTATTTTTTTATGTGAACTGCTTACACAAATGTAGCAAATACAGTCTTTATAAGCTTTCCATTGAAAAACAGCGATCTGTCGTCGATGCTTGAGGCTTAGATCTTTATAATGATACATAGGTTGTCAAGATTAAATTTGTCCTGTTTCATTTAATCTATTCGTAAACACTGACACGTGCAAGTTTAGAGGCTTTCAGGATGAGGGCGTTCTGGTGCTGGCTAACAGGTTAATGGATGAGCTTTTTATTAAACGTCTCGTGGACCAATGCAGTGCAACACCAGCTGAATTGCATCAAACAGCTTGAAAGATAAATGACTACAACTGGATTCGTCTGGAGTAATTTATGGCTTCATTTTCATTACTAACCCTTTAAGTTTAATAATAATAATACTACTACTACTAATAATAATAATAATTATTATTATTATGTAGTGTTTTTGCAGAAGCTGAAGGTTAATTTCCAGTTGAGTTATGATCAGCTGAATATAAATCAGCATAATTGTAAACAGCATTTTACGTAGTCTTATAAGAGCTGCTTTAAGTTTAGATTTTTTTATAGTGTTTTTATATTATGTAATCATTTGTGTATTTTATAGTTTATAACCAATTTGTTTTTAAATAAAAATAAAAATCTGCCATGTGACCAATAACACTTCAGTATAATTATAGATATAATTTCCTTAATATCTATAGAAATATTTCTTGTCAGGTAAGTTTTTCTTGTTTAAAATACGTTTTTTTAGTGGATTATTATGGAAGCCACAGAATTAAAAAATAAACCCATAAAAATCTAATTTTTATCTCTCAATTCTGACTTTTTTTCTGCAAGTCTTGCAATTTTCTTTCAAGAAAGAATTGGAATTGCATGCAATTTTGAGTTTAGAACTTCCAATTGTGAAAAGAAGAGTCTGAATTGTGATATAAACTGAGGGAAGTTCTGAAGAGGAAAAAGTCAGGAATGCAAGATTTAACCTTAAAATTGCAAGATATATAACTCTAGAATTGCAATAAATAAATAAATAAATAAATATAAATCGAAAGAAAGAAAGTCATAATTGTGAAATACAGTTACAATTTATTTATTTTTTAAACCCACAGTGGAAATGTGCTTTCATAGATCTCTGCATGTTGATTGAATCTTTTGCTAAGACAAAACCCAGAATAAATGTATCTTCATTTCACATTTGCAGTTATTGGTAATTGCATCTTTTTTTCATTTGTATACTAATCTGTATAAATATAGTTCTTGCCTTTCAGATGAAATCACGTCCTGTCGGAAGACAAGACTTGCTGGACAAATGTTTTAAGAAAGCAGGAGCACTGAGACCTGAGAGGAACTGCAGTCAGCTAGCCTCCTGTATCCCAACATCCCATAAGCTGTCATGAGGAGGGTTTGGTGGGGAGGTTTCTAACCGATTGTATTATCCTCCCTCCGATATGTACATGTATAGAGTAAGATTATATGTGCTCTGTGTAGATCAGGCGAATGCAGGTCAGGCTTAAGTAACACTGACTGACAGATGAATAAACGACACACACACACACTCACACGTTCTCTCGAACTCAAGGCGAGCAGTTGGGTCATGCTCAGAGCGTGTGAGTCTCTTGTCAGAAGTCATTGTTATTTCCATCAGTCACAGTAACAGCTGCCTTCAGCGGCTGGAAGCTCAGAGCCACTCTTATCACAGCATCAAAGCGGGTGTGCACGGATAGTCGAACATTCGAATATTCGTTCTGCTCTAATTATTCGATAAATAAAAA